>NC_088399.1:18390232-18690232 GCF_034236695.1 Oncorhynchus nerka | reverse complement strand
CTCCCGCAGCCAAGGTCCGGAACTCCAGCGCGAAGTCCTGCGCGCTCTTCGTCCCCTGTCTAAGATGGAACAATCTCTCACCCTCCGCTCGACCTTCTGGAGGGTGATCGAACACGGCCCTGAAACGGCGGATGAACTCCGGGTAGTTGTCCTTCGCTGAGTCGGGCCCGTTCCAGACCGCATTAGCCCACTCCAGGGCTCTACCGGTCAGGCAGGTGATGAGGACCCCTACTCTCTCCTCCTCCGAGGGGGCCGGCCGAACGGTGGCCAGGTAGAGGTCTAATTGCAGCAGGAATCCCTGGCACCCCGTCGCTGCTCCATCGTAATTCCTCGGAGGCGTCATGTGCAGAGCGCTGGAACCGGATCCAGATGGGGAGATGGTAGAGTTGCTGGTAGGAGGGTCGGTGGGGTAGTAGTAGGGAAACCATTCCTCTCCCAACGATCCATCCTCTCCATCATCTGATCCATCGCTGATCCTAGGCGATGGAGGATGGACGTGTGATGTTGAACTCGCTCTTCCATAGTGGGAAGAGGAGTGGTCGCTGCTCCTGCTGACTCCATAGAAGGTGCGGGCTTCTGTTACGTGTAAATGAGTGAAGAGGTGTGGAGTCAGGCGCAGAGAGCAAAGGATGTGGGAAAAACAACACGCTTTAATGTCCTGGAAACATAACATGTACAAAAGTGGAAACACAAATGAACAGAAATATAAACGGACAGCGTGAAACCCAAATGCCAACAAAATACACTCAAACAAAGAAACAGGAGAACAAGCCCGCACGAAACAGAAGCGGGCTGAACAGACTATATATAACCCTATCCTAACAACCAAACAAGAAACAGGTGATACCAATAGACAGAACTAAACGAACACAGAACAACGGATCAGCGATAGCTAGTAGACCGGCGACGACGACCGCCGAGCGCCACCCGAACAAGAAGGGGAGTCACCTTCGGTAATATTCGTGACAAGTAGGAAATGTGTCCTTGTCACTGTCACTTCTGTTTGCTCCGAGGAGGTTTAGGCCTAGGGTTGCTGATGCTGTAAATCACTATATGACCAATATATTTGTAAAAAGCACTAATCGGTACAAATCAGTACAAATGCCATTGTATTGATTGACAGAAGTTAATAAGTGGGTCGGTCCGTCTGCTATGCGCCAGTCCCCTATGCACAAATTCAAACCTGAATAAACCCAGCCCCATGTGGCCTAACATTTTAATGTCAGGAAGGACACTATGTCTGGATCCCACTATGGTTCCACCAATATGTCAAATGTATGCACGCATGACTGTAAGTTGCTTTGGATAAAAGTGTCTGCTAAATGGCATATATGATTTATTATATTATCCATTATTACATACCTCCACCTCCATCTTTCAGCTCAGGGACTTCTTCGATAGCACATGTGGCCTCCTCCATCCACCCAGCAAGCAGACAACTGGGACCAGTCCAGAGATGCTGTTGCATAAGTGTCTCCTGCGTGTTTTGGAACTGCATGTTATAGTTTACCTAGGGCACAACTTTTGACATTCTACCCAGTGTGGAACAGTCTTCCTGGCCTGTACAGTAAAGTTCACTGCATATGATCTGGATCTATCTGGATCTAGGGCTGAACTTCTAGGATGTAGAAGCAGAACAGTTTAGAATGTAGCCACATTCTTGACCTGTACTGCAAAGTCTATTGGGCAGAGATGTCCATTCTGTGTGGAAGAGAATATTACCTCTGTGTCTGTATTGTAGTGCCAGCTATTAGACAGTTTGATCATAATGACCTCTCTGCAAAGCCTCCTAGGACCATACACTACTCAGCACTGCTTAGAGAGAGAGACAAAGTTACATGTGTGTGTGCATGTGTGCTTGCGTGTGCGCACTTGTGTTTGTGAGTGTGTGTGCGTGCCCGTGTGTGTCTGTGTTTCTCAGCAGACTGTGCCTGGCACTGTGCCTGAGGGCCTCCTCATTACAGGGAGAAGAGAGAGAGACAAAGAATGTTTAATCAATACCCACCAGTAAGCAGGACCTGATGAATCAATACCCACCAGCAGACAGGACCTGATGAATCAATATCCACCAGCAGACAGGACCTGATGAATCAATACCCACCAGCAGACAGGACCTGATGAATCAATACCCACCAGCAGACAGGACCTGATGAATCAATACCCACCAGCAGACAGGACCTGATGAATCAATACCCACCAGCAGACAGGACCTGAGGCAGGGCGGGGTAGGGGAGGCAGGGCGGTAGGGGAGGCAGGGCGGTAGGGGAGGCAGGGCGGTAGGGGAGGCAGGGCGGTAGGGGAGGCAGGGCGGTAGGGGTAGCAGGGCGGTAGAGGAGGCAGGGCGGTAGAGGAGGCAGGGCGGTAGGGGCAGCAGGGCGGTAGGGGAGGCAGGGCGGTAGGGGTAGCAGGGCGGTAGAGGAGGCAGGGCGGTAGGGGTAGCAGAGGCGGGCGGTAGGGGAGGCAGGGCGGTAGAGGGTAGCAGGGCGGTAGAGGAGGCAGGGCGGTAGAGGAGGCAGGGCGGTAGGGGCAGCAGGGCGGTAGAGGAGGCAGGGCGGTAGAGGAGGCAGGGCGGTAGGGAGCAGGGCGGTAGGGGTAGCAGGCAGAGGGAGGCAGGGCGGTAGAGGAGGCAGGGCGGTAGGGGCAGCAGCGGTAGGGGAGGCAGGGCGGTAGGGGCAGCAGGGCGGTAGGGGTATCAGGGCGGTAGGGGAGGCAGGGCGGTAGAGGAGGCAGGGCGGTAGGGTAGCAGGGCGGTAGGGGTAGCAGGGCGGTAGGGGAGGCAGGGCGGTAGAGGGAGGCAGGGCGGTAGGGGTGGCAGGGCGGTAGGGGAGGCAGGGCGGTAGGGGCGGCAAGGCGGTAGGGGCAGCAGGGCGGTAGGGGAGGCAGGGCGGTAGGGGAGGCAGGGCGGTAGGGGTAGCAGGGCGGTAGGGGAGGCAGGGCGGTAGGGGGCGGCAGGGCGGTAGGGGAGGCAGGGCGGTGGGGGAGGCAGGGCGGTAGGGCGGCAGGGCGGTAGGGGTGGCAGGGCGGTAGAGGAGGCAGGGCGGTAGGGGGAGGCAGGGCGGTAGGGGGAGGCAGAGCGGTAGGGCGGTAGGGGAGGCAGGGCGGTAGGGGAGGCAGAGCAGTAGGGGCAGCAGGGCGGTAGGGGAGGCAGGGCGGTAAGGAGGCAGGGCGGTAGGGGAGGCAGGGGGCGGTAGGGAGGCAGGGCGGTAGGGAGGCAGAGCGGTAGGGGAGGCAGAGCGGTAGGGAGGCAGGGCGGTAGGGGAGGCAGGGCGGTAGGGGGAGGCAGGGCGGTAGAGGAGGCAGGGCGTAGTGGTGGCAGGGCGGTAGGGGAGGCAGGGCGGTAGGGCGGCAAGGCGGTAGGGGCAGCAGGGCGGTAGGGAGGCAGGGCGGTAGGGGAGGCAGGGCGGTAGGGTAGCAGGCGGTAGGGGAGGCAGGGCGGTAGGGGCGGCAGGCGGTAGGGGGAGGCAGGGCGGTAGGGGAGGCAGGGCGGTAGGGCGGCAGGGCGGTAGGGGTGGCAGGCGGTAGAGGAGGCAGGGCGGTAGGGGAGGCAGGGCGGTAGGGGAGGCAGAGCGGTAGGGGCGGTAGGGGGAGGCAGGGCGGTAGGGGGAGGCAGAGCAGTAGGGGCAGCAGGGCGGTAGGGAGGCAGGGCGGTAAGGGAGGCAGGGCGGTAGGGGAGGCAGGGGGCGGTAGGGAGGCAGGGCGGTAGGGGAGGCAGAGCGGTAGGGAGGCAGAGCGGTAGGGAGGCAGGGCGGTTGGGAGGCAGGGCGGTAGGGGCAGCAGGGGGCGGTAGGGGAGGCAGAGCGGTAGGGCGGCAGGGGAGGCAGGGCAGTAGGGAGGCAGGGCGGTAGGGAGGCAGAGCGGTAGGAGGCAGGGCGGTAGGGGAGGCAGGGCGGTAGGGAGGCAGGGCGGTAGGGGCGTGGGGAGGCATGGCGGTTGGGAGGCAGGGCGGTAGGGCAGCAGGGCGTAGGGAGGCAGGGCGGTAAAGGGGCAGCAGGGCGGTGAGGGCAGCAGGGCGGTAGGGGCGGTAGGGGAGGCAGGGCGGTAGGGGCAGCAGGGCGGTAGGGAGGCAGAGCGGTAGGGGCAGCAGGGCGGTAGGGGGAGGCAGGGCGGTAGGGGCAGCAGGGCGGTAGGGAGGCAGAGCGGTAGGGGCAGCAGGGCGAGAGGAGGCAGAGCGGTAGAGGAGGCAGGGCGGTAGGGAGGCAGGGCGGTAGGGAGGCAGGGCGGTAGGGAGGCAGAGCGGTAGAGGAGGCAGGCGGTAGGGGAGGCAGGGCGGTAGGGGCTGCAGGGCGGTAGAGGAGGCAGAGCGAGTAGAGGAGGCAGGGCGCGTGGGGAGGCAGGGCGGAGGGATGCAGGGCGGTAGGGGCAGCAGGGCGTAGGAGGCAGGGCGGTAGGGAGGCAGGGCGGTAGGGAGGCAGGGCGGTAGGGGCAGCAGGGCGGTAGGGAGGCAGAGCGGTAGGGGAGGCAGGGCGGTAGGGGAGGCAGAGCGGTAGGGGCAGCAGGGCGGTAGGGAGGCAGGGCGGTAGGGAGGCAGGGCGGTAGGGCGGCAGGGCGGTAGGGGCAGCAGGGCGGTAGGGGAGGCAGGGCGGTAGAGGAGGCAGAGCGGTAGGGGCAGCAGGGCGGTAGGGGAGGCAGGGCGGTAGGGAGGCAGGGCGGTAGGGGAGGCAGAGCGGTAGGGGCAGCAGGGCGGTAGGGGGAGGCAGGGCGGTAGGGGAGGCAGGGCGGTAGGGGCAGCAGGGCGGTAGGGGCAGCAGGGCGGTAGGGGAGGCAGGGCGTAGAGGAGGCAGAGCGGTAGGGGCGGTAGGGGAGGCAGGGCGGTAGGGAGGCAGGGCGGTAGGCGGCAGGGCGGTAGGGGGCAGGGCGGTAGGGGCAGGGCAGGGGCGGCAGGGGGGAGGCAGGGCGGTAGGGGAGGCAGGGGGCAGGGAGGCAGGGCGGTAGGGGCAGCAGGGCGGCAGGGAGGCAGGGCGGTAGGGAGGCAGGGCGGTAGGGGCAGCAGGGCGGTAGGGGGAGGCAGGGCGGTAGGGGCAGCAGGGCGGTAGGGGAGGCAGGACGGTAGGGGAGGCAGAGCGGTAGGGGCAGCAGGGCGGTAGGGGAGGCAGGGCGGTATGGGCAGCAAGGCGGTATGGGAGGCAGGGCGGTAGGGGAGGCAGGGCGGTAGGGGAGGCAGGGCGGTAAGAGGCAGCAGGGCGGTAGGGAGGCAGGGCGGTAGGGGCAGCAGGGCGGTAGGGGAGGCAGGGCGGTAGGGAAGGCAGGGCGGTAGGGGCAGCAGGGCGGTAGGGAGGCAGGGTGGTAGGGAGGCAGAGCGGTAGGGGAGGCAGGACGGTAGGGGAGGCAGGGCGGTAGGGGAGGCAGAGCGGTAGGGGCAGCAGGGTGGTAGGGGAGGCAGGGCGGTAGGGGAGGCAGGGCGGTAGGGGCGGCAGGGCGGTAGGGAGGCAGGGCGGTAGAGGAGGCAGAGCGGTAGGGGCGGCAGGGCGGTAGGGAGGCAGGGGCGGTAGGGAGGCAGGGCGGTAGGGAGGCAGGGCGGTAGGGGCAGCAGGGCGGTAGGGAGGCAGGGCGGTAGTAGGGGAGGCAGGGCGGTAGGGGCGGCAGGGCGGTAGGGGAACAGGGCGGTAGAGGAGGCAGGGCGGTAGGGGCAGCAGGGCGGTAGGGGAGGCAGGGCGATAAAGGGGCGGCAGGGCGGTAGGGGAGGCAGGGCGGTAGGGGAGGCAGAGCGGTAGGGCAGCAGGGCGGTAGGGGAGGCAGGGCGGTATGGGCGGCAAGGCGGTATGGGAGGCAGGGCGGTAGGGGAGGCAGGGCGGTAGGGAGGCAGGGCGGTAGGGGAGGCAGGGCGGTAAGGGGCAGCAGGGCGGTAATGGGCAGCAGGGCGGTAGGGGAGGCAGGGCGGTAGGGGCAGCAGGGCGGTAGGGGAGGCAGAGCGGTAGGGGCAGCAGGGCGGTAGGGGAGGCAGGGCGGTAGGGGAGGCAGGGCGGTAGGGAGGCAGGGCGGTAGGGGCAGCAGGGCGGTAGGGGAGGCAGGGCGGTAGGGAGGCAGGGCGGTAGGGGCAGCAGGGCGGTAGGGGAGGCAGGGCGGTAGGGGCAGCAGGGCGGTAGGGAGGCAGGGCGGGGGGGAGGCAGAGCGGTAGGGGCAGCAGGGCGGTAGGGAGGCAGGGCGGTATGGGCAGCAAGGCGGTATGGGAGGCAGGGCGGTATGGGAGGCAGGGCGGTAGGGAGGCAGGGCGCAAGAGGCAGCAGGGCGGTAGGGAGGCAGGGCGGTAGGGGCAGCAGGGCGGTAGGGAGGCAGGGCGGTAGGGAAGGCAGGGCGGTAGGGGCAGCAGGGCGGTAGGGGGAGGCAGGGTGGTAGGGAGGCAGAGCGGTAGGGGAGGCAGGACGGTAGGGGAGGCAGGGCGGTAGGGAGGCAGAGCGGTAGGGGCAGCAGGGTGGTAGGGGAGGCAGGGCGGTAGGGGAGGCAGGGCGGTAGGGGCAGCAGGGCGGTAGGGGAGGCAGGGCGGCAGAGGAGGCAGAGCGGTAGGGGCAGCAGGGCGGTAGGGGAGGCAGGGCGGTAGGGAGGCAGGGCGGTAGGGGCGGCAGGGCGGCAGGGGAGGCAGGGCGGTAGGGGCAGCAGGGCGGTAGGGAGGCAGGGCGGTAGGGGAGGCAGGGCGGTAGGGGCAGCAGGGCGGTAGGGGAGGCAGGGCGGTAGGGAGGCAGGGCGGTAGGGGCGGCAGGGCGGCAGGGGAGGCAGGGCGATAGGGGCGGCAGGGCGGTAGGTGAGGCAGGGCGGTAGGGAGGCAGAGCGGTAGGGGCAGCAGGGCGGTAGGGGAGGCAGGGCGGTAGGGGCGGCAGGGCGGTAGGGGAGGCAGGGCGATAGGGCGGCAGGGCGGTAGGGGAGGCAGCGCGGTAGTGGAGGCAGAGCGGTAGGGCAGCAGGGCGGTAGGGGAGGCAGGGCGGTATGGGCGGCAAGGCGGTATGGGAGGCAGGGCGGTAGGGGAGGCAGGGTGGTAGGGGAGGCAGAGCGGTAGGGGAGGCAGGACGGTAGGGAGGCAGAGCGGTAGGGGCAGCAGGGTGGTAGGGGAGGCAGGGCGGTAGGGGAGGCAGGGCGGCAGGGGCAGCAGGGCGGTAGGGGAGGCAGGGCGGTAGAGGAGGCAGAGCGGTAGGGCAGCAGGGCGGTAGGGGAGGCAGGGGCGGTAGGGAGGCAGGGCGGTAGGGGCGGCAGGGCGGTAGGGAGGCAGGGCGGTAGGGGCAGCAGGGCGGTAGGGAGGCAGGGCGGTAGGGGAGGCAGGGCGGTAGGGGCAGCAGGGCGGTAGGGGAGGCAGGGCGGTAGGGAGGCAGGGCGGTAGGGAGGCAGGGCGGTAGGGGCGGCAGGGCGGTAGGGGGAGGCAGGGCGATAGGGGCGGCAGGGCGGTAGGGGAGGCAGGGCGGTAGGGAGGCAGAGCGGTAGGGGCAGCAGGGCGGTAGGGGAGGCAGGGCGGTATGGGCGGCAAGGCGGCATGGGAGGCAGGGCGGTAGGGGAGGCAGGGCGGTAGGGGAGGCAGGGCGGTAGGGGCAGCAGGGGGCAGGGAGGGGCAGCAGGGCGGTAGGGGGAGGCAGGGCGGTAGGGGCAGCAGGGCGGTAGGGAGGCAGAGCGGTAGGGGCAGCAGGGTGGTAGGGGAGGCAGGGCGGTAGGGGAGGCAGGGCGGTAGGGGCAGCAGGGCGGTAGGGGAGGCAGGGGCGGTAGAGGAGGCAGAGCGGTAGGGGCAGCAGGGCGGTAGGGGAGGCAGGGCGGTAGGGGAGGCAGGGCGGTAGGGGAGGCAGGGCGGTAGGGGCAGCAGGGCGGTAGGGGGAGGCAGGGCGGTAGGGGCAGCAGGGCGGTAGGGGAGGCAGGGCGGTAGGGGAGGCAGGGCGGTAGGGGCAGCAGGGCGGTAGGGGAGGCAGGGCGATAGGGCGGCAGGGCGGTAGGGGAGGCAGGGCGGTAGGGGAGGCAGAGCGGTAGGGGCAGCAGGGCGGTAGGGGAGGCAGGGCGGTATGGGCGGCAAGGCGGTATGGGAGGCAGGGCGGTAGGGAGGCAGGGCGGTAGGGAGGCAGGGCGGTAGGGGAGGCAGGGCGGCAAGGGGCAGCAGGGCGGTAATGGGCAGCAGGGCGGTAGGGGAGGCAGGGCGGTAGGGGCAGCAGGGCGGTAGGGGAGGCAGAGCGGTAGGGGCAGCAGGGCGGTAGGGGAGGCAGGGCGGTAGGGGAGGCAGGGCGGTAGGGGAGGCAGGGCGGTAGGGGCAGCAGGGCGGTAGGGGAGGCAGGGCGGTAGGGGAGGCAGGGCGGTAGGGAGGCAGGGCGGTAGGGGCGGCAGGGCGGTAGGGGAGGCAGGGCGGTAGGGGCAGCAGGGCGGTAGGGGAGGCAGGGCGGTAGGGAGGCAGAGCGGTAGGGGCAGTAGGGCGGTAGGGGAGGCAGGGCGGTATGGGCAGCAAGGCGGTATGGGAGGCAGGGCGGTAGGGGAGGCAGGGCGGTAGGGGAGGCAGGGCGGTAGGGGAGGCAGGGCGGTAAGAGGCAGCAGGGCGGTAGGGGAGGCAGGGCGGTAGGGCAGCAGGGCGGTAGGGGAGGCAGGGCGGTAGGGAAGGCAGGCGGTAGGGGCAGCAGGGCGGTAGGGGAGGCAGGGTGGTAGGGGAGGCAGAGCGGTAGGGAGGCAGGACGGTAGGGGAGGCAGGGCGGTAGGGGAGGCAGAGCGGTAGGGGCAGCAGGGTGGTAGGGGAGGCAGGGCGGTAGGGGGAGGCAGGGCGGTAGGGGCAGCAGGGCGGTAGGGGAGGCAGGGCGGTAGAGGAGGCAGAGCGGTAGGGGCAGCAGGGCGGTAGGGGAGGCAGGGCGGTAGGGGAGGCAGGGCGGTAGGGGCGGCAGGGCGGTAGGGAGGCAGGGCGGTAGGGGCAGCAGGGCGGTAGGGGAGGCAGGGCGGTAGGGGAGGCAGGGCGGTAGGGCGGCAGGGCTGGTAGGGGAGGCAGGGGGCGGTAGGGGAGGCAGAGCGGTAGGGAGGCAGGACGGGGAGGCAGGGCGGTAGGGGTGGCAGGGCGGTAGGGGAGGCAGGGCGGTAGGGGATGCAGGGCGGTAGGGGCAGCAGGGCGGTAGAGGAGGCAGGGCGGTAGGGGAGGCAGGGCGGTAGGGGGAGGCAGGGCGGTAGGGGCAGCAGGGCGGCAGAGGAGGCAGAGCGGTAGGGGGAGGCAGGGCGGTAGGGGAGGCAGGGCGGTAGGGGAGGCAGGGCGGTAGGGGCAGCAGGGCGGTAGGGGCAGCAGGGCTGGTAGGGGAGGCAGGGCGGGGAGGAGGCAGGCGGTAGGGCAGCAGGGCGGTAGGGGAGGCAGGGCGGTAGGGGAGGCAGGGCGGTAGGGGAGGCAGAGCGGTAGGGGGCAGCAGGGTGGTAGGGGAGGCAGGGCGGTAGGGGAGGCAGGGCGGTAGGGGCAGCAGGGCGGTAGGGGCAGCAGGGCGGTAGGGGAGGCAGGGCGGCAGAGGAGGCAGAGCGGTAGGGGCGGCAGAGGAGGCAGGGCGGTAGGGGAGGCAGGGCGGTAGGGCGGCAGGGCGGTAGGGGAGGCAGGGCGGTAGGGGAGGCAGGCGGTAGGGGAGGCAGGGCGGTAGGGGCAGCAGGGCGGCAGGGGAGGCAGGGCGGTAGGGGAGGCAGAGCGGTAGGGGCAGCAGGGCGGTAGGGGAGGCAGGGCGGTATGGGCAGCAAGGCGGTATGGGAGGCAGGGCGGTAGGGGAGGCAGGGCGGTAGGGGAGGCAGGGCGGTAAGGGGCAGCAGGGCGGTAGGGGAGGCAGGGCGGTAGGGGCAGCAGGGCGGTAGCGGAGGCAGGGTGGTAGGGGAGGCAGAGCGGTAGGGAGGCAGGACGGTAGGGGAGGCAGGGCGGTAGGGGAGGCAGTGCGGTAGGGGCAGCAGGGTGGTAGGGGAGGCAGGGCGGTAGGGGAGGCAGGGCGGTAGGGGCAGCAGGGCGGTAGGGGAGCAGGGCGGTAGGGGAGGCAGGGCGGTAGGGCGGTAGGGCAGGGCGGTAGGGGAGGCAGGGCGGTAGGGGCAGCAGGGCGTAGGGGAGGCAGGGCGGTAGGGGAGGCAGGGCGGTAGGGGAGGCAGGGCGGTAGGGGCAGCAGGGCGGTAGGGGAGGCAGGGCGGTAGGGGAGGCAGGGCGGTAGGGGCAGCAGGGCGGTAGGGGAGCAGGGCGATAGGGGTGGCAGGGCGGTAGGGGAGGCAGGGCGGTAGGGGAGGCAGAGCGGTAGGGGCAGCAGGGCGGTAGGGAGTTAGGGCGGTATGGGCGGCAAGGCAGTATGGGAGGCAGGCGGTAGGGGAGGCAGGGCGGTAGGGGAGGCAGGGCGGTAAGGGGCAGCAGGGCGGTAGGGGAGGCAGGGCGGTAGGGGCAGCAGGGCGGTAGGGGAGGCAGGGCGGTAGGGCAGAGGCAGGTATGGGAGGCAGGGCGGTAGGCAGGAGGAGGCAGAGCGGTAGAGGAGGCAGAGCGGTAGGAGGCAGGGGCAGGGCGGCAGGGGAGGCAGGGCGGTAGGGGAGGCAGGGCGGTAGGGGCGGCAGGGCGGTAGGGGAGGCAGGGCGGGAGGGGCAGCAGGGCGGTAGGGGAGGCAGGGCGGTAGGGGAGGCAGGGCGGTAGGGGAGGCAGGCGGTAGGGGCAGCAGGCCGGCAGGCGGTAGGGGAGGCAGGGCGGTAGGGGCAGCAGGGCGGTAGGGGAGGCAGGGCGGTAGAGGAGGCAGAGCGGTAGGGGCAGCAGGGCGGTAGGGGAGGCAGGGCGCAGGAGGAGGCAGGGCGGTAGGGGCAGCAGGGCGGTAGGGGAGGCAGGGCGGTAGGGGCAGCAGGGCGGTAGGGGAGGCAGGGCGGTAGGGGAGGCAGGCGGTAGGGGAGGCAGGGCGGTAGGGGCAGCAGGGCGGTAGGGGAGGCAGGGCGGTAGGGCGGCAGGGCGGTAGGGAGGCAGGGCGGTAGGGGAGGCAGAGCGGCAGAGGCAGCAGGGCGGTAGGGAGGCAGGGCGGTATGGGCAGCAAGGCGGTATGGGAGGCAGGGTGGTAGGGAGGCAGAGCAGGGGTAGGGAGGCAGGACGGTAGGGGAGGCAGGGCGGTAGGGGAGGCAGAGCGCTAGGGGCAGCAGGGTGGTAGGGGGAGGCAGGGCGGTAGGGGAGGCAGGGCGGTAGGGGAGGCAGGGCGGTAGAGGAGGCAGAGCGGTAGGGGCAGCAGGGCGGTAGGGGAGGCAGGGCGGTAGGGGGAGGCAGGGCGGTAGGGGGCGGCAGGGCGGTAGGGGGAGGCAGGGCGGTAGGGGCAGCAGGGCGGTAGGGGAGGCAGGGCGGTAGGGGAGGCAGGGCGGTAGGGGAGGCAGGGCGGTAGGGGCAGCAGGCCGGTAGGGGAGGCAGGGCGGTAGGGGAGGCAGGGCGGTAGGGGCAGCAGGGCGGTAGGGGAGGCAGGGCGGCAGAGGAGGCAGAGCGGTAGGGCAGCAGGGCGGTAGGGGAGGCAGGGCGGTAGGGGAGGCAGGGCGGTAGGGGCGGCAGGGCGGTAGGGGAGGCAGGGCGGTAGGGGCAGCAGGGCGGTAGGGGAGGCAGGGCGGTAGGGGAGGCAGGGCGGTAGGGGCAGCAGGCCGGTAGGGGAGGCAGGGCGGTAGGGGAGGCAGGGCGGTAGGGGCAGCAGGGCGGTAGGGGAGGCAGGGCGATAGGGGTGGCAGGGCGGTAGGGGAGGCAGGGCGGTAGGGGAGGCAGAGCGGTAGGGGCAGCAGGGCGGTAGGGGAGGCAGGGCGGTATGGGCGGCAAGGCAGTATGGGAGGCAGGGCGGTAGGGGAGGCAGGGCGGTAGGGGGAGGCAGGGCTGTAAGGGGCAGCAGGGCGGTAGGGGAGGCAGGGCGGTAGGGGCAGCAGGGCGGTAGGGGGAGGCAGGGGCGGTAGGGGAGGCAGAGCGGTAGGGGCAGCAGGGCGGTAGGGCGGTAGGGGAGGCAGGGCGGTAGGGGAGGCAGAGCGGTAGGGGAAGCAGGACGGTAGGGGAGGCAGGGCGGTAGGGGAGGCAGGGCGGTAGGGGCAGCAGGGCGGTAGGGGAGGCAGGGCGGTAGGGGCGGCAGGGCGGTAGGGGAGGCAGGGCGGTAGGGGAGGCAGAGCGGTAGGGGCAGCAGGGCGGTAGGGGAGGCAGGGCGGTATGGGCAGCAAGGCGGTATGGGAGGCAGGGCGGTAGGGGGAGGCAGGGCGGTAGGGGAGGCAGGGCGGTAAGGGGCAGCAGGGCGGTAGGGGAGGCAGAGCGCTAGGGGCAGCAGGGTGGTAGGGGAGGCAGGGCGGTAGGGGAGGCAGGGCGGTAGGGGCAGCAGGGCGGTAGGGGAGGCAGGGCGGCAGAGGAGGCAGAGCGGTAGGGGCAGCAGGGCGGTAGGGGAGGCAGGGCGGTAGGGGAGGCAGGGCGGTAGGGGCGGCAGGGCGGTAGGGGAGGCAGGGCGGTAGGGGCAGCAGGCCGGTAGGGGAGGCAGGGCGGTAGGGGAGGCAGGGCGGTAGGGGAGGCAGGGCGGTAGGGGCAGCAGGGCGGTAGGGGAGGCAGGGCGATAGGGGTGGCAGGGCGGTAGGGGAGGCAGGGCGGTAGGGGAGGCAGAGCGGTAGGGGCAGCAGGGCGGTAGGGGAGGCAGGGCGGTATGGGCGGCAAGGCAGTATGGGAGGCAGGGCGGTAGGGGAGGCAGGGCGGTAGGGGAGGCAGAGCTGTAAGGGGCAGCAGGGCGGTAGGGGAGGCAGGGCGGTAGGGGCAGCAGGGCGGTAGGGGAGGCAGGGCGGTAGGGGAGGCAGAGCGGTAGGGGCAGCAGGGCGGTAGGGGAGGCAGGGCGGTAGGGGAGGCAGGGCGGTAGGGGAGGCAGAGCGGTAGGGGAAGCAGGACGGTAGGGGAGGCAGGGCGGTAGGGAGGCAGGGCGGTAGGGGCAGCAGGGCGGTAGGGAAGGCAGGGCGGTAGGGGAGGCAGGGCGGTAGGGGAGGCAGGGCGGTAGGGGCAGCAGGGCGGTAGGGGAGGCAGGGCGGTAGGGGCGGCAGGGCGGTAGGGAGGCAGGGCGGTAGGGGGAGGCAGAGCGGTAGGGGCAGCAGGGCGGTAGGGGAGGCAGGGCGGTATGGGCAGCAAGGCGGTATGGGAGGCAGGCGGTAGGGGAGGCAGGGCGGTAGGGGAGGCAGGGCGGTAAGGGGCGGCAGGGCGGTAGGGGAGGCAGGGCGGTAGGGGCAGCAGGGCGGTAGGGGAGGCAGGGCGGTAGGGGAGGCAGAGCGGTAGGGGCAGCAGGGCGGTAGGGGAAGCAGGGCGGTAGGGGAGGCAGAGCGGTAGGGGGAGGCAGGACGGTAGGGGAGGCAGGGCGGTAGGGGAGGCAGGGCGGTAGGGGCAGCAGGCCGGTAGGGGAGGCAGGGCAGTAGGGGAGGCAGGGCGGTAGGGGAGGCAGGGCGGTAGGGGCAGCAGGGGGTAGGGGGAGGCAGGGCGGTAGGGAGGCAGGGCGGTAGTGGCGGCAGGGCGGTAGGGGAGGCAGGGCGGCATGGGAGGCAGAGCGGTAGGGGCAGCAGGGCGGTAGGGGAGGCAGGGCGGTAGGGGCGGCAGGGCGGTAGGGGAGGCAGGGCGGTAGAGGAGGCAGAGCGGTAGGGGCGGCAGGGCGGTAGGGGAGGCAGGGCGGTAGGGGAGGCAGGGCGGTAGGGGAGGCAGGGGGTAGGTGATGCAGGTCAGCAGGGCGGTAGGGGAGGCAGGGCGGCAGGGGAGGCATGGTGGTAGGGGAGGCAGGGGGGTTGCCCTCCTCACCCTGTCAAGGTGTGTATTTCTGTATAAAATGCTATTAGCTTAATTTGATGTCAATTCAATCTGTGATGGTTTAATCAAAGGCTGTCAGGTTTGGGTGACATCACTTTAATGGTCGCTTGTTTGTCTTTATTGTACATCACACAATCAGGCTTTGCATTACTTTGAATGGAATTGCTGCTGACAGACAGAAGAATAAAGAGAAAGAGTGAGAGGAAGGAGAGGGTAGGAGTCTATGTAAGTCTGTGTGTATATGTGTGCGTGCATGTCTCTGTATATGTAAAATAACTTATTGGTTTAAGTGTGTGTGTTAGGCTCTCACCATCCTTAATGAAGGGGTTCAGTTTGATCCAGAACCAGTCATTCATGTAAAGAAAACATTTAGAAACATCCCTTCACACTCATTACTGACTGTTTTCTGCTTTTGATTCAAATCTATATATTTAGATTGTTTATTTGACCAGCTTTCTGTAATGCAAAGTAAATAAATTAAAATACACACACACACACACACACACGCAAACACACACACACACGCACGCAAACACACACACATACATGCAAACACACACACACCTCAGCTGGAAGGGAATGAGATGTGACAAGGCAGGCTGTGACATAAACAGAGGGCGACAGCTTTAGAGTGAAGCCGTCCTCTCTTCAGCATCCACCATGTGATTCTGGCTAACTGTGCCCCTCAGTGAGGCCACTCTCAGCCCCTGTCACCCCTCAATCCCTCCCTAACCTTCTCATCCCCCTCTCCCTATAATGTTTTCAAGACTAGAACTCCACCTCCATTACACTCTCTGTCCTGTCTGCCAGCCCACATAGGGCTCCCATTATCCCCCCATGCCATCCTTACACAATCATATCATAAACAAACAGACAGACAAAAACACACACACACACACACACACACACACAGACTGACACACACATTAACACTGTATGTGTATGTGGCCTTTCTTGCCAATGTGGAATGGTTATCTAGTTAGCTGTGTTTACGCTAGTAGCATGCACTGGCAGAACAGAGAAGCTACGTCTGGTAAGACAATGGGTGGGGGTGTGTGACTATTTGTCATTAACAGCTGGTGCGCGATGTCTAATATTAAAGAAGTCTCAAGTTATTGCTCGCCTGAGGTAGAGTACCTTATGATAAGCTGACCACACTATCTACTGAGAGAGATCTGATCTATATTATTCGCAGCTGTCTATTTACCACCCCAGAACGAAGCTGGCACTAAGACCGCTCTCAACCAACTCTAAAAGGCCATAAGCAAAGAAGAAAATGCTCACCCAGAAGCGGCACTTCTAGTGGCCGGGGACATTAAATTAGGCAAACTTAAATCAGTTTAACCAAATTTTATCAGCATGTCACATGTGCAACCAGAGGATGCATACACAATTTTACCAGCATGTCACACACAGAGATGCATACAAGGCTCTCCCCTGCACTCCATTTGGCAAATCTGACCATAATTATATCCTCCTGATTCCTGCTTACAAGCAAAAACTAAAGCAGGAAGTACCAGTGACTCGCTCAATATGGAAGTGGTCAGATGACGCGGATGCTACAGTACAGGACTGTTTTGCTAGCACAGACTGGAATATGTTCTGGGATTCATCCAATGGCATTGAGGAGAACACCACCTCAGTCATCGGCTTCATCAATAAGTGCATTGACAGTGTCGTCCCCACAGTGGCCGTACGTACATATTCCAACCAGAAGCCATGGATTACAGGCAAAATCCGCATCAAGCTAAAGGCTAGAGATTCCGCTTTCAAGCAATGGGAGACTAACCTGGATGCTCATAAAGAAATCTCGCTATGGCCTCAGACGAACCATCAAACAAGCAAAGTGTCAATACAGGATTAAGATTGAATCCTACTAGACCGGCTCTGATGCTTTTCGGATGTGGGAGGGTTTGAAAACTATTACGGACTACAAAGGGAAACCCAGACGTGAGCTGCCTAGTGACGCGAGCCTACCAGATGAGCTAAATGCCTTTTATGCTCGCTTTGAGGCAAGCAACACTGTAGCATGCACAAGAGCACCAGCTGTCTGAATGATTGTGTGATAATGCTCTCGGTAGCCGATGTGAACAAAACCTTTAAACAGGTCAACATTCACAAAGCCGCTGGGGCAGACAGATTACCAGTACATGTACTCAAAGCATACGCGGACCAACTGTCAAGAGTCTTCACTGACATTTTCAACCTCTCCCTGACCAAGCCTGTAATACCTACATGTTTCAAGCAGACCACCATAGTCCCTGTGCCCAAGGAAGCGAAGGTAACCTGCCTAAATGATTACCGCCCCGTAGTACTCACGTCGGTAGCCATGAAGTGCTTTGAAAGGCTGGTCATGGCTCACATCAACACCATCCTCCCGGACACCATAGACCCACCAAAATTCGCATACCACCCCAACAGATCCACAGATGACGCAATCTCAATTGCACTCCACACTGCCCTTTCCCACCTGGACAAAAGAAACACCTACATGAGAATGCGTTTCAGTGACTACAGCTCAGTGTTCAACACCATAGTGCCCACGAAGCTCATCAATAAGCTAAGGACACTGGGACTAAACACCTCCCTCAGCAACTGGATCCTGGACTTCCTGATGGGCCGCCCCCATGTGGTAAGAGTAGGCAACAACACGTCTGCCACGCTGATCCTTAACACTAGGGCTCCTCGGGGGTGTGTACTTAGTCCCCTCCTTTACTCCCTGTTCACCCACAACTGCGTGGCCAAATACGACTCCAACACCATCATTAAGTTTGCTGATGACACAACAGTGGTAGGCCTGATCACCGACAATGATGAGATGGCCTGTAGAGAGGTGGTCAGAGACCTGGCAGTGTGGTGCCAGGACAAGAACCTCTCCCTCAATGTGAGCAAGACAAAGGAGCTGATGTGGACTACAGGTGTCCACATCACCAACGAACTATCATGGTCCAAACACACCAAGACAGTCGTGAAGAGGGCACGACGAAACCTAATCCTCCTCAGGAGACTGAAAAGATTTGTTATGGGTCCCCAGCTGCACCAGAGCATCCTGACCGGTTGCATCAATGCCTGTTAGGACAACTGCTCGGCAGAGAGTAGTACATACGGCCCAGGACATCACTGGAGCCAAACGTCCTGCCATCCAGGACGTATATCTGTTTCTGTACAGCACTTTGAGATATCAGCTGATGTACGAAGGGCTATATAAATACATTTGATTTGATTTGATTTATATCATAGGCGTGTCAGAGGAAAGCCCAAGTTATAGACTGTTTTCTCTACTACCGCATTGCAAGCGGTACCGGAGCGCCAAATCTAGGACCAAAAGGCTCCTCAACAGCTTCTACCCCCAAGCCATAAGACTGCTGAACAATTAATAAAATTGCCACCGGACAATTTACATTGACCCCCCTTTTGTACAATGCTGCTACTCGTTGTTTATTATCTATGCATAGTCACTTCATCCCTACCTACATGTACAAATGACCTCAACTAACCTGTACCCCTGCATACTGACTTTACCCCCTGTATAGAGCCTTGTTATTGTTATTCTTATTGCGTTACTTTAAAAAAACATTTTTTTACTTTAGTTTATTTGGTAAATATTTTCTTAACTCTTCTTGAACTGCATTGTTGGTTAAGGGCTTGTAAGTAAGCATTTAACGGTAAGGTCTACACTTACCGTGTAGTCGGCGCATGTGACAAATAAAAAAAGTTTGATTTGATTTGTATTGGTGACGTCACCTGCTCTCCTACCTAGAAGTAGTTGTTTCCCATGCCAAGGGCCATGGCTTTTGTGGTGACATGTAACGTTGCTTCCATTGTGAAGTTATTGTTGGGGACACAACATTGCTGTTTTGCTAGGGCTAATATGCTATTATAGCACTTACCAAACTGGGTATGAACACACGACAGGTCGTCCAATGCTAACGGTCGCTAGGCTAAAAGCTACCATTCATTCCCTCTAACCTTACATTCACCATGCATTTAGCTTATCTTGGCCACTTTTATTGGCTGTTAGTTGGGACTATACAATAATAACAGACAAACTGAGTCAGAAAACAGTTGGTAAAGACATCTTTCTATTGCTTTGGTTTGTCGCGGGTGAATGTTGTCACTGATGCCAATATTAAGGTTTGGTTTGTTGTCGGTCAACTGATTCCATCAAAATGTAATTTGGGTTGTTTACTGTAGCTAATGCTAACCATAGTCAGTGGTGTAAAGTACTTAAGTAAAAATACTTTAAAGTGCTACTTAAGTAGTTTTCTGCAGTATATGTACTTTAATATTTATATTTCTGACAACATTTACTTTTACTCCCACTACATTCCTAAAGAAAATATGTACTTTTTCCTCCCATACATTTTCCCTGACACCAAAAATGTACATTTCGAATGCTCAGGCAGGACAGAATTATGGTCCAATTCATGCATTGTCATCCCTACTGCCTCTGATCTGGCGGACTCACTAAACACAAATACTACGTTTGTAAATGATGTCTGAGTGTTGGGGTGTGCCCCTGTCTGTCTACAAAAAAAAAATAACATGGTGCTGTCTGGTTGGCTTCATATAATGTATAGCATTTACTAGAATGTTTTACTTCTACTCAAATATGAATATGTGGTACTTTTCCCACCACTGACCATGTTGTTTTTCAAGGTGACTCTGCGTATTTAGAGACCTGCCTCTTGTGTTTACCTAAAGGCTGTTTCATCCATGTGGACATAAATAAAGTTGTATTGAATTGAATGTTTGCTGTGCTGGAAACATTACTCTGTCATCCGGTTGGAAATCACTGGGGCTATAGACCATTTCTGTGACTGGGGGATAAACAATGGCCCTTGGTGGTCTAAGAACTACTGTACCACACACACACACACACACTTTGTATTTATTTAATTGTATTTAACCTTTATTTAACTAGGTAAGTCAGTTAAGAATAAATTATTATTTACAATGACGGCCTACCACAAGTTCTGACATCACACCATCTCTCTCAATCTCTTTCTTTGTGATCTTCAGGCTCGCCTGAAGAGCGTGCCCAACACAAGGCACCTCAAGCAGCCACAGCCTCCCAGAACGGCCCACATGCGTTCTAAGGTCTACTGCTCCATAACATCACTATTGGAGCCATTCGAGCTTAGACCAGGGTTCCCCAATAAGGTCTAAATAAATCAATACAAATATACAGAACCAGTCAAAGGTTTAGACACACCTACTAAGTCCGGGGGTTTTCTGAATGATTTTGACTATGTTCTACATTGTGGAATAATAGTGAAGACATCACAACTATGAAATAACACCTATGGATCAAAATATATTTTATATTTTTCAAAGTAGCCACCCTTTACCTTGATGACAGCTTTGCACACTTTTGGCATTCCCTCAACCAGGTTCATGAGGTAGTCACCTGGAAAGCATTTCAATTAACAGGTGTGCCTTGATAATTTGTGGGGTATTTTGTGCAGTATTTTGCCCAAAATATCATTTAAGGTGCTACAAATCTTTTTAACTTTTTAACTGAAGTGCAAGTGCTATCATTATTTTAATCCAATTGTTTCATAGTATAGTTTAATTGGATTTGTATTTAGTTTAGTCACATGATTTGGAGTGTCAGGTAGCCTAGTGGTTAGAGCATTGTACTAGTAACTGAAAGGTTGCAAGATCGAATCCCCGAGCTGTCAAGGTAAAAATCTGTCATTCTGCCCCTGAACAAGGCAGTTAACCCACTGTTCCTAGGCCATCATTGAAAATAAGAATTTGTTCTTAACTGATTTGCCTAGTTAAATAAAGGTTAAAAAAAAAAAATATTAAAAAATTCTCAATTTGCAGTACATTTGCCAATTGGTTGTGCTGCCAGACTTATTGCCATACCTTTCCATACCATTTTTTAATTCCTCATCAATGAACAGTTTTTACAGTAATTTTCTTAATGGGTGCGTGCTTGTTAGTAACTGGAATAAGTCATTTCATAAATGCGTCAAGTGCAGCGTCTGGTTGCTCCTTATTACACACCACAAACCAGCAAATATTCTTTACATCATCAACATATGAATCACTACAAAACTTATTGTATGACCTCTTATTCACTATATTAAGCCCAGCCTTTGGAACTTTGGTTTTCCTAGATATGGCTATTATATTGTGATCACTACATCCAATGGATTTGGACACTGCTTTAAAGCAAATATCTGCAGTGTCAGTAAAAATGTGATCAATACATGTTGATGATTTCATTCATGTGCTGTTTGTAACAACCTTAGTAGGTTGACTGATAACCTGAACCAGGTTGCAGGCACTGGTTACAGTTTGAAGCTTTTTCTTGAGTGGGCAGCTTGATGAAAGCCAGTCAATATTTAAGTCACCAGGAAATATACCTCTCTGTTGATATCACATTATCAAGCATTTCACACATATTATCCAGATACTGAATGTTAGCACTTGGTGGTCTATAGCAGCTTCCCACAATAATGGGCTTCAGGTGAGGCAGATGAACCTGTAGCCATATTAACATGAGATCCTTTCTAAGCTTTACAGGAATGTGGTTCTGAATATAGACCGCAACACCGCCCCCATTGGCATTTCTGTCTTTTCGGTAGATGTTATAACCATGTATTGCTACCACTGTATCATCAAAAGTATTATCTAAGTGAGTTTCAGAGATAGTCAGAATATGAATGTAATTTGTTACAAGCAAGTTATTGACTTCATGAACCTTGTTCAATGCAACATGCAACAATTTCAACGATTTTACTGAGTTACAGTTCCTAAAACGAAGTCAGTCAATGCATTAGGCCCTAATCTATGGATTTCACATGACTGGTCATGGGTGCAGACATGCGTGGTCCTGGGAGGGCATAGGCCCACCCATTAGGGAGCCACATCCAGCCAATCAGAATTAGTTTTTTACCCACAAAAAGGCTGGCGTGGTTACATGTGGTCTGCTGTTGTGAGGTCGGTTGGATGTACTGACAAATTCTCAAAAATTATGTTGGAGGCGGCTTATGGTAGAGAAATGAAAAATAAATTCTCTGGCAACAACTCTGGTGGGCATTCCTGCAGTCAGCATGCCAATTACATCTTCCTTCAAAACGTGAGACATCTGTGGCATTGTGTTGTGTGACAAAACTGCACATTTTAGAGTGGCCTTTTATTGTCCCCAGCACAAGGTGCACCTGTGTAATGAACATGCTGTTTAATCAGCTTCTTGATGTGCCACACCTTTCAGGTGGATGGATTATCTTGGCAAAGGAGAAATGCTCACTAGCAGGGATGTAAACAAATTTGTGCACATTTGAGAGAAATAAGCTTTGTGTGTATGGAACATTTCTGGGATCTCTCACACTCTCTCCAACATTTTCTCTCATTCTCTCTCTCTCTCTCTCTCTCTCTCTCTCTATATATATATATATATATATATATATATATATATATATATATCCCTCTCTCCTATGACCCATGAGTGTGCATAAACAGTCACTCTGATGAGATCAAGTATCTATCAGCTATCTCCCTTTCTCCCCCCCTCCCATCCTCTCTCCCTCTTATCTCCCCCTCTCCTTCTTATCTCCCCCTTCCCTCACTCTCTCACCCTTTCCCCTCCCTCCCTCACCCTCCATCTCTATCTAAACAGCAGTCCTCTCCTCTCTCCTGCAGGCCTCGGGGGAAATCACAGCCCCTTTTAGTACACTGAGGGCTCAATTGTGTTTGTGAAATGTTTGAGCTGCAACGCAAAATGGGAGCTATTTAAGATGTGTACTGTGTATAATTGTGTGTGTGTCTTATCCAGGCAGGCTATCAATAAACTTTAGGGTTACCACGCTCACCCATGGGGTTACCACTCTCACCCATGGGGTTACCACTCTCACCCATGGGGTTACCACGCTCACCCATGGGGTTACCACTCTCACCCATGGGGTTACCACTCTCACCCATGGGGTTACCACTCTCACCCATGGGGTTACCACTCTCACCCATGGGGTTACCACGCTCACCCATGGGGTTACCACTGTATAGACGGCTATTATTATTTTATCATTCTTCTTTCGGTTGTTTACCATGTACCACTTTCTCTCTCTGTCCCCCTCTGGTTTTGTATCTGCCACTCTCTCATTTCCTGCACCCTACTTACTCTGTCGCTCTCTCTCAATTCAATTCAATTCAATGGGCTTTACTGGTATGGGAAACATATGTTTACATTGCCAAAGCAAATGGAATAGACAATAAACAAAAGGGAAATAAACAAGGGAAACATTAGTAAACATTACCCTCACAAAATTTTAAAAGAATATAGACATTTCAAATGTTACATTATTGGCTATGTACAGTGTTGTAACAATGTGCAAATAGTTGAAGTATGAAAGGTAAAATAAACAGATAAATATAAGTTGTATTTACAAAGTTATTTGTGTTCCACTGGTTGCCCCCCCCCCTCTCTCTCTCTTTCTCTCTCTCTCTCTCTCTCTCTCTCTCTCTTTCTTTCTCTCTCTCTCTCTCTCTCTTCCTCTTCCTCTCTCTCTCTCTCTCTCTCTCTCTCTCTCTCTCTCTCTCTCTCTCTCTCTCTCTCTCTCTCTCTCTCCTCTCACTCTTTCTACCTGTATCTTGCGTAGCAGGGAGGGCTCCCCATCTTCTTATCCTCCCTCCCTCCTCTCCTCCTCCCCTCCCTCTCTTATCCTCCCTCTCTCTGGCTCTGAGTGGAACACACAGCAGATCCACAGGGAATAATGAGAGTGAAGGCTTTTCCTCCACTACTATTCTGCTGTTGCATGATTTAGAAGCAGGGGCGTATGCACACATGCATCACACACAGATAAGCATGCACACGCACACACACACACGTGCACACACACACACACACACGTGCACACACACACACACACACACACACACACACACACACACACATACATACATACATACACCTACTCTTTCTGTTTTTCTTTCTTTCACTCTTTTTCACACATACAATCAAATGATCTTTTCTGCCCTCACACACCCTTATTCTCTGACATTCACACACACACCCTCTCACACACACTCAGAGGAGGGGATGTGGTGCTCTCATTGCACACTGCATTGGTTTTCCCTCCATTATCCTGTGATTGGACGGTTAATGTTGCAGGAGTAGAGAGGTGACGAGAGAGCACCGCTCAGACCTTCACTCCACGTTCATCACTCACACACTCAACCAGACAGGACCCAACACTGTCCTACTGACTCACACACTCAACCAGACAGGACCCAACACTGTCCTACTGACTCACACACTCAACCAGACAGGACCCAACACTGTCCTACTGACTCACACACTCAACCAGACAGGACCCAACACTGTCCTACTGACTCACACACTCAACCAGACAGGACCCAACACTGTCCTACTGACTCACACACTCAACCAGACAGGACCCAACACTGTCCTACTGACTCACACACTCAACCAGACAGGACCCAACACTGTCCTACTGACTCACACACTCAACCAGACAGGACCCAACACTGTCCTACTGACTCACACACTCAACCAGACAGGACCCAACACTGTCCTACTGACTCACACACTCAACCAGACAGGACCCAACACTGTCCTACTGACTCACACACAACCAGACAGGACCCAACACTGTCCTACTGACTCACACACTCAACCAGACAGGACCCAACACTGTCCTACTGACTCACACATTCAACCAGACAGGACCCAACACTGTCCTACTGACTCACACACTCAACCAGACAGGTCCCAACACTATCCTACTGACGCACACACTCAACCAGACAGGACCCAACACTGTCCTACTGACTCACACACTCAACCAGACAGGACCCAACACTGTCCTACTGACTCACACACTCAACCAGACAGGACCCAACACTGTCCTACTGACTCACACACTCAACCAGACAGGACCCAACACTGTCCTACTGACTCACACACTCAACCAGACAGGACCCAACACTGTCCTACTGACTCACACACTCAACAAGACAGGACCCAACACTGTCCTACTGACGCACACACTCAACCAGACAGGACCCAACACTGTCCTACTGACTCACACACTCAACCAGACAGGACCCAACACTGTCCTACTGACTCACACACTCAACCAGACAGGACCCAACACTGTCCTACTGACACACACACACACACACACACAAGTTGTGGACAGGGGAGGTAAAGATTTCCATATAGAGAGTATGTGTCTCTGTATGTGTGTGTGTGTGTGTGTGTGTGTGTGTGTGTGTGTGTGTGTGTGTGTGTGTGTGTGTGTGTGCGCGAGTGTGTGCGTTTGTGTGTGTGCGAGTGTGTGCTGTGTGTGTGTGCGAGTGTGTGTGTTTGTGTGTGTGTGTGTGTTTACAGTACGTGTGAAAAGGATAGTAAAGGTCTGCAGTCTACTAGTGGAGTCCTGCTGTTTCTCATAAGGCCTTGCTGCCTGTATCTCATAAGGCCTTGCTGCCTGTATCTCATAAGGCCTTGCTGCCTGTATCTCATAAGGCCTTGCTGCCTGTATCTCATAAGGCCTTGCTGCCTGTATCTCATAAGGTCTTGCTGCCTGTTTCTCATAAGGCCTTGCTGCCTGTTTCTCATAAGGCCTTGCTGCCTGTATCTCATAAGGCCTTGCTGCCTGTTTCTCTAATGTCATCACATATTGTATAGTCCTCAATATACTCTTCTACTGCTGATAAGTCAGTGGCACCTTATACCTGGGACATCACTCCCCTGAGAGTAGCACACACACACAAACACAGTCCTGTGAACGCATACAACTGCACACAGAAACACATACACATACACACACACGCAAACACACACACACACAGTCCTGTGAATGCGTACAACCGCACACAAAAACACATAAACAATGACACACACACACATATACAGGCACATGAATGCACACAAGCAACACACACACACACACACACACACACACACACACACACACACACACACACCACAACAGCATGTGTAGAGGGATTATATTTGTTTACAGCCACATTGGATATGCATATTGGAGTAGAGAAGCTAGGATTTCTCCAGCTCATCCCTATAGGCCCAGTCTCAATCACATGAATCTCACACACTGCTGTTAAAACAAGAGGTCAACCGATTCATGGCCAATTAATTAGGTCCGATTTCAAGTTTTCGTAACAATCAGTAATCAGCCTTTTTGGACGCTGATTATGGCCGATTACATTGCAATCCACGAGGAGACCGCGTGACAGGCTGACCACCTGTTACTCCACGAGGAGACCGCGTGACAGGTTGACCACCTGTTACTCCACGAGGAGACCGCGTGACAGGCTGACCACCTGTTACTCCACGAGGAGACCGCGTGACAGGCTGACCACCTGTTACTCCACGAGGAGACCGCGTGACAGGCTGACCACCTGTTACTCCACGAGGAGACCGCGTGACAGGCTGACCACCTGTTACTCCACGATGAGACCGCGTGACAGGCTGACCACCTGTTACTCCACGAGGAGACCGCGTGACAGGCTGACCACCTGTTACTCCACGAGGAGACCGCGTGACAGGCTGACCACCTGTTACTCCACGAGGAGACCGCGTGACAGGCTGACCACCTGTTACTCCACGAGGAGACCGCGTGACAGGCTGACCACCTGTTGTTACGCGAGTGCAGCGTCAAAAGGACCTTGTGGCTACAAGGAGCCAAGGTAAGTTGCTAGCTAGCATTAAACTTATCTTATAAAAAACAATCGATCTTCACATAATCACTACACATGGTTGATGATATTACTAGTGTCCTCTCATGCCCAGAGAGAGGCCTGTTCCTACCAGCTTGTCCTGCGTTGCAGGGTATCGGCGTTGAAAAATCATAATCGGTTGACGTCTAGTTTAAACCATGACCTAATACACAGTGTTGTACTTATTCCATTACTATGATATATAAGAGTGGATAGAATGTCCTAGTCTCTAGGAGCTGCAGTGCAGCATAGAATTATAGACATGGAAAACTGCCTACATTGCATAACCCCCAACCCCCCATAAACACACATGTCAGCATCCTGGACTTCCTGTTCTCCTCTTGGCTTCTTCTGACCAATATAGACCATCTGCGGCAGAACACACACACATGCATGCAGAGAGAGTCCGGTGTGCCAGCACTGTGCCACGTTTTGGTGATCACTTTGGCAGAGCACAACTTTATATCATTCAGAGAATGACAGAAGAGTTAGAGAGGGAAGAGGGAGAGAGACACCCTATATCATTCAGAGAATGACAGAAGAGTTAGAGAGGGAAGAGGGAGAGAGACACCCTATATCATTCAGAGAATGACAGAAGAGTTAGAGAGGGAAGAGGGAGAGAAACACCCTATATCATTCAGAGAATGACAGAAGAGTTAGAGAAGGAAGAGGGAGAGAGACACCCTATATCATTCAGAGAATGACAGAAGACAGAGTTAGAGAGGGAAGAGGGAGAGAGACACCCTATATCATTCAGAGAATGACAGAAGACAGAGTTAGAGAGGGAAGAGGGAGAGAGACACCCTATATCATTCAGAGAATGACAGAAGACAGAGTTAGAGAGGGAAGAGGGAGAGAGACACCCTATATCATTCAGATAATGACAGAAGAGTTAGAGAGGGAAGAGGGAGAGAGACACCCTATATCATTCAGAGAATGACAGAAGAGTTAGAGAGGGAAGAGGGAGAGAGACACCCTATCAAATCAAATCAAATCAAATCAAATTTTATTTGTCACATACACATGGTTAGCAGATGTTAATGCGAGTGTAGCGAAATGCTTGTGCTTCTAGTTCCGACAATGCAGTGATAACCAACAAGTAATCTAACTAACAATTCTAAAACTACTGTCTTATACACAGTGTAAGGGGATAAAGAATATGTACATAAGGATATATGAGTGAGTGATGGTACAGAGCAGCATACAGTAGATGGTATCGAGTACAGTATATACATATGAGATGAGTATGTAGACAAAGTAAACAAAGTGGCATAGTTAAAGTGGCTAGTGATACATGTATTACATAAGGATGCAGTCGATGATGTAGAGTACAGTATATACGTATGCATATGAGATGAATAATGTAGGGTAAGTAACATTATATAAGGTAGCATTGTTTAAAGTGGCTAGTGATATATTTACATCATTTCCCATCAATTCCCATTATTAAAGTGGCTGGAGTTGGGTCAGTGTCAATGACAGTGTGTTGGCAGCAGCCACTCAATGGTGGCTGTTTAACAGTCTGATAGCCTTGAGATAGAATACCCTATATCATTCAGAGAATGACAGAAGACAGAGTTAGAGAGGGAAGAGGGAGAGAGCAACTGAGTAGAGGGAGAAGATGGAGAGAGCAGAGAGGAGAGGTTCTGTGTTGGGTTGCCAGGCAACCAGGCTTTGTGCGGTATGCGGGGCAAGGGGGTGAGAGGAGAGGAGGAGGGGAAGGAAAGGAGAGAGGATGTCATGTCTCCACAGTGAGAAGAAATGTCAGGTTGATGGAGAGACAGGTGAAGATGGCTACTTCCTCCTCTTTTGCTATGGAGAGCAGTAAACACAATCACACAATCACAATATTTTGTGTTATTGACTGTACGTTTATTTATGTGTCTCAACGTGTTCTTGTTTTCTCTCTCTCTTTATCTTCTCTCATTTGTAAAATCTTGTTCTCTCTCTCTCTCTCTCTCTCTCTCTCTCTCTCTCTCTCTCTCTCTCTCTCTCTCTCTCTCTCTCTCTCTCTCTCTCTCTCTCTCTCTCTCTCCCTCTAGCTGATCTCTAGTGATGCAGACGGAGCCATACAGAGAGCGGGTCGTTTCCGAGTGGAGAATGGCTCATCAGATGAGGTGAGGACCCCTACACGCACCCACATACACACACTCACTGATCTATAGTTATTTATTTGGATCTACAATGACCCATACATGACGCATGCAATTACACACACATACAAACACACACAGACATGGGACGTATGGGGATGTGGTGATCGGTGTGTGTGTGTGTGTGTGTGTGTGTGTGTGTGTGTGTGGTCATGAACTGGTGAACAATTAAACAGTAAAAACTATGTCTTTGGATCAACCCCCCAAATAAATACTTTACGCTTCCAAATGTTACTACCTCCCAACGCTGAAAACTGTTACTACCTCCCAACGCTTCCAAATGTTACTACCTCCCAACGCTGAAAACTGTTACTACCTCCCAACGCTTCCAAATGTTACTACCTCCCAACACTTCCAAATGTTACTACCTCCCAACGCTTCCAAATGTTACTACCTCCCAACACTTCCAAATGTTACTACCTCCCAACGCTGAAAACTGTTACTACCTCCCAACGCTTCCAAATGTTACTACCTCCCAACACTTCCAAATGTTACTACCTCCCAACGCTTCCAAATGTTACTACCTCCCAACGCTGAAAACTGTTACTACCTCCCAACGCTTCCAAATGTTACTACCTCCCAACGCTGAAAACTGTTACTACCTCCCAACGCTTCCAAATGTTACTACCTCCCAACACTTCCAAATGTTACTACCTCCCAACGCTGAAAAATGTTACTATCTCCCAACGCTGAAAAAAGTTACTACCTCCCAACACTGAAAAATGTTACTACCTCCCAATGCTGAAAAATGTTACTACATCCCAACACTTCCAAATGTTACTATCTCCCAACGCTGAAAAATGTTAATATCTCCCAACGCTGAAAAATGTTACTACCTCCCAACGCTTCCAAATGTTACTACCTCCCAACGCTGAAAAATGTTACTACCTCCCAACGCTGAGAAATGTTACTACCTCCCAACGCTGAAAAATGTTACTACCTCCCAACGCTGAGAAATGTTACTACCTCCCAACGCTGAAAAATGTTACTAACTCCCAACGCTGAAAATTGTTACTACCTCCCAACGCTGAAAACTGTTACTATCTCCCAACGCTTCCAAATGTTACTACCTCCCAACGCTGAAAACTGTTACTACCTCCCAACGCTGAAAAATGTTACTACCTCCCAACGCTGAAAACTGTTACTACCTCCCAACACTGAAAAATGTTACTACCTCCCAATGCTGAAAAATGTTACTACCTCCCAACGCTTCCAAATGTTACTACCTCCCAACGCTGAAAAATGTTACTACCTCCCAACACTGAAAAATGTTACTACCTCCCAATGCTGAAAAATTTTACTACCTCCCAACACTTCCAAATGTTACTACCTCCCAACGCTGAAAAATTTTACTACCTCCCAACGCTGAAAAATGTTACTACCTCCCAACGCTGAAAAATGTTACTACCTCCCAATGCTTCCAAATGTTACTACCTCCCAATGCTTCCAAATGTTACTACCTCCCAACGCTGAAAACTGTTACTACCTCCCAACGCTGAAAAATGTTACTACCTCCCAACGCTTCCAAATGTTACTACCTCCCAACGCTGAGAAATGTTACTACCTCCTAACGCTGAGAAATGTGACTACATCCCAACGCTGAAAATTGTTACTACCTCCCAACGCTGAAAAATGTTACTACCTCCCAACGCTGAGAAATGTTACTACCTCCCAACGCTGAGAAATGTTACTACCTCCCAACGCTGAAAAATGTTACTACCTCCCAACGCTGAAAAATTTTACTACCTCCCAATGCTGAAAAATGTTACTACCTCCCAATGCTGAAAAATGTTACTACCTCCCAACGCTGAAAACTGTTACTAACTCCCAACGCTTCCAAATGTTACTACCTCCCAACGCTTCCAAATGTTACTACCTCCCAACGCTTCCAAATGTTACTACCTCCCAATGCTTCCAAATGTTACTACCTCCCAACGCTGAGAAATGTTACTACCTCCTAACGCTGAGAAATGTTACTACCTCCCAACGCTGAAAAATGTTACTACCTCCCAACGCTGAAAAATGTTACTACCTACCAACGCTTTCAAATGCTACTACCTCCCAACGCTGGGGCGGCAGGGTAGCCTAGTGGTTAGAGCGTTGGACTAGTAACCGAAAGGTTGCAAGTTCGAATCCCCGAGCTGACAAGGTACAAATCTGTCGTTCTGCCCCTGAACAGGCAGTTAACCCACTGTTCCTAGGCCGTCATTGAAAATAAGAATTTGTTCTTAACTGACTTGCCTAGTAAAATAAAGGTAAAAAAAAAAAAAGATGTTACTACCTCCCAACGCTTCCAAATGTTACTACCTCCCAACGCTGAAAAATGTTACTACCTCCCAACGCTGAAAACTGTTACTACCTCCCAACGCTGAAAACTGTTACTACCTCCCAACGCTGAAAAATGTTACTACCTCCCAACGCTGAAAACTGTTACTACCTCCCAACGCTTCCAAATGTTACTACGTCCCAACGCTGAGAAATGTTACTACCTCCCAACGCTGAAAAATTTTACTACCTCCCAACGCCGAGAAATGTTACTACCTCCCAACGCTGAAAATTGTTACTACCTCCCAACGCTTCCAAATGTTACTACCTCCCAACGCTTCCAAATGTTACTACCTCCCAACGCTGAGAAATGTTACTACCTCCTAACGCTGAGAAATGTTACTACTTCCCAACGCTGAAAAATGTTACTACCTCCCAATGCTGAAAAATGTTACTACCTCCCAACGCTTCCAAATGTTACTACCTCCCAACGCTTCCAAATGTTACTACCTCCCAACACTGAAAAATGTTACTACCTCCCAATGCTGAAAAATGTTACTACCTCCCAACGCTGAAAATGTTACTACCTCCCAACGCTGAAAAATGTTACTACCTCCCAACACTGAAAAATGTTACTACCTCCCAATGCTGAAAAATGTTACTACCTCCCAACGCTGAAAAATGTTACTACCTCCCAACACTGAAAAATGTTACTACCTCCCAACACTGAAAAATGTTACTACCTCCCAACGCTGAAAATGTTACTACCTCCCAACGCTGAAAAATGTTACTACCTCCCAACGCTGAAAAATGTTACTACCTCCCAACGCTGAAAAATGTTACTACCTCCCAACACTGAAAAATGTTACTACCTCCCAACGCTGAAAACTGTTACTACCTCCCAACGCTGAAAATTGTTACTACCTCCCAACACTACAAAATTTTACTACCTCCCAATGCTGAAAAATGTTACTACCTCCCAACGCTGAAAAATGTTACTACCTCCCAACGCTGAAAATGTTACTACCTCCCAACGCTGAAAAATGTTACTACCTCCCCCAATGCTACCTCCCAACGCTGAAAATGTTACTACCTCCCAACGCTGAAAAATGTTACTACCTCCCAATGCTGAAAAATGCTTCCAAATGTTACTACCTCCCAACGCTGAAAATGTTACTACCTCCCAACGCTGAAAAATGTTACTACCTCCCAACGCTGAAAAATGTTACTACCTCCCAACGCTGAGAAATGTTACTACCTCCCAACGCTGAAAAATGTTACTACCTCCCAACGCTGAAAACTGTTACTACCTCCCAACGCTGAAAACTGTTACTACCTCCCAACGCTGAAAAATGTTACTACCTCCCAACGCTGAAAAATGTTACTACCTCCCAACGCTGAAAATGTTACTACCTCCCAACGCTGAAAACTGTTACTACCTCCCAACGCTGAAAACTGTTACTACCTCCCAACGCTGAAAATGTTACTACCTCCCAACGCTGAAAATGTTACTACCTCCCACGCTGAAACTCCAAAAATGTTACTACCTCCCAAAAAATGTTACTACCTCCCAACGCTGAAAAATGTTACTACCTCCCAATGCTGAAAAATGTTACTACCTCCCAACGCTGAAAATGTTACTACCTCCCAACGCTGAAAAATGTTACTACCTCCCAACTGAAAATGCTGTTACTACCTCCTGAAAAACCTCCCAAAAATGTTACTACCTCCCAATGCTGAAAAATGTTACTACCTCCCAACACTTCCAAATGTTACTACCTCCCAACGCTGAAAATGTTACTACCTCCCAACGCTGAAAATGTTACTACCTCCCAACGCTGAAAAATGTTACTACCTCCCAACGCTGAAAATGTTACTACCTCCCAACGCTGAAAAATGTTACTACCTCCCAACGCTTCTGAAAAATGTTACTACCTCCCAACGCTGAAAAATGTTACTACCTCCCAACGCTGAAAATGTTACTACCTCCCAACGCTGAAAATGTTACTACCTCCCCTGAAAATGTTATTACCTCCCAACGCTGAAAATGTTACTACCTCCCAACGCTGAGAAATGTTACTACCTCCCAACGCTGAAAATGTTACTACCTCCCAACGCTTCCAAATGTTACTACCTCCCAACGCTGAAAAAAAACGCTGAAAATGTTACTACCTCCCAACGCTGAAAATGTTACTACCTCCCAACGCTGAAAAATGTTACTACCTCCCAACGCTGAAAAATGTTACTACCTCCCAACACTGAAAAATGTTACTACCTCCCAACGCTGAAAATGTTACTACCTCCCAACGCTGAAAAATGTTAACCTCCCAACTGAAAATGTTACTACCTCCCAACGCTGAAAAATGTTACTACCTCCCAACGCTGAAAATGTTACTACCTCCCAACGCTGAAAAATGTTACTACCTCCCAACGCTGAAAAATGTTACTACCTCCCAACGCTGAAAATGTTACTACCTCCCAACGCTGAAAAATGTTACTACCTCCCAACGCTGAAAATGTTACTACCTCCCAACGCTGAAAATGTTACTACCTACCTCCAAATGTCACTACCTGAAAAATGTTACTACCTCCCAACCCAACGCTGAAAATGTTACTACCTCCCAACGCTGAAAATGTTACTACCTCCCAACGCTGAAAATGTTACTACCTCCCAACGCTGAGAAATGTTACTACCTCCCAACGCTGAAAAATGTTACTACCTCCCAACTTCCAAAAAATGTTACTACCTCCCAACGCTGAAAATGTTACTACCTCCCAACGCTGAAAATGTTACTACCTCCCAACGCTGAAAATGTTACTACCTCCCAACGCTGAAAAATGTTACTACCTCCCAATGCTGAAAAATGTTACTACCTCCCAACACTGAAAATGTTACTACCTCCCAACGCTGAAAATGTTACTACCTCCCAACGCTGAAAATGTTACTACCTCCCAACGCTGAAATGTTACTACCTCCCAACGCTGAAAAATTTTACTACCTCCCAACGCTGAAAAATGTTACTACCTCCCAACGCTGAAAATGTTACTACCTCCCAACGCTCCAAATGTTACTACCTCCCAACGCTGAAAAATGTTACTACCTCCCAACGCTGAAAATGTTACTACCTCCCAACGCTGAAAAATGTTACTACCTCCCAACGCTGAAAATGTTACTACCTCCCAATGCTGAAAATGTTACTACCTCCCAACCTCCAAATGTTACTACCTCCCAACGCTGAAAAATGTTACTACCTCCCAACACTGAAAAATGTTACTACCTCCCAACGCTGAAAATGTTACTACCTCCCAACGCTGAAAAATTTTACTACCTCCCAACGCTGAAAATGTTACTACCTCCCAACGCTGAAAAATGTTAAAACGCTGAAAAATTACTACCTCCCAACGCTGAAAATGTTACTACCTCCCAACGCTGAAAAATGTTACTACCTCCCAACGCTGAAAAATGTTACTACCTCCCAACGCTGAGAAATGTTACTAGAAATGTTACTACCTCCCAACGCTTCCAAATGTTACTACCTCCCAACGCTGAAAATGTTACTACCTCCCAACGCTGAAAATGTTACTACCTCCCAACGCTGAAAAATGTTACTACCTCCCAACGCTGAAAATGTTACTACCTCCCAACGCTGAAAATGTTACTACCTCCCAACGCTGAGAAATGTTACTACCTCCCAACGCTGAAAATGTTACTACCTCCCAACGCTCCAAATGTTACTACCTCCCAACGCTGAAAATGTTACTACCTCCCAACGCTGAAAATGTTACTACCTCCCAACGCTGAAAATGTTACTACCTCCCAACGCTGAAAAATGTTACTACCTCCCAACGCTGAAAAATGTTACTACCTCCCAACGCTGAAAACTGTTACTATCTCCCAATGCTGAAAAATGTTACTATCTCCCATCGCTTCCAAATGTTACTACCTCCCAACGCTGAAAACTGTTACTACCTCCCAACGCTGAGAAATGTTACTACCTCCCAACGCTTCCAAATGTTACTACCTCCCAACGCTGAAAACTGTTACTACCTCCCAACGCTGAAAACTGTTACTACCTCCCAACGCTGAAAACTGTTACTACCTCCCAACACTGAAAAATGTTACTACCTCCCAATGCTGAAAAATGTTACTACCTCCCAACACTGAAAAATGTTACTACCTCCCAACACTTCCAAATGTTACTACCTCCCAACGCTGAAAATGTTACTACCTCCCAACGCTGAAAAATGTTACTACCTCCCAACGCTGAAAAATGTTACTACCTCCCAACGCTGAAAATGTTACTACCTCCCAACGCTGAAAAATGTTACTACCTCCCAACGCTGAAAAATGTTACTACCTCCCAATGCTGAAAAATGTTACTACCTCCCAACGCTTCCAAATGTTACTACCTCCCAACGCTGAAAACTGTTACTACCTCCCAACGCTGAAAAATGTTACTACCTCCCAACGCTGAGAAATGTTACTACCTCCCAACGCTGAGAAATGTTACTACCTCCCAACGCTGAAAAATGTTACTACCTCCCAACGCTGAAAAATGTTACTACCTCCCAACTCTGGAAAATGTTACTACCTCCCAACGCTGAAAAATGTTACTACCTCCCAACGCTGAAAAATGTTACTACCTCCCAACGCTGAGAAATGTTACTACCTCCCAACGCTGAAAAATTTTACTACCTCCCAACGCCGAGAAATGTTACTACCTCCCAACGCTGAAAATTGTTACTACCTCCCTCCCAAATGTTACTACCTCCCAACGCTTCCAAATGTTACTACCTCCCAACGCTGAGAAATGTTACTACCTCCTAACGCTGAGAAATGTTACTACCTCCCAACGCTGAAAAATGTTACTACCTCCCAATGCTGAAAAATGTTACTACCTCCCAACACTTCCAAATGTTACTACCTCCCAACGCTGAAAAATGTTACTACCTCCCAACGCTGAAAAATGTTACTACCTCCCAACACTTCCAAATGTTACTACCTCCCAACGCTTCCAAATGTCACTACCTCCCAACGCTTCCAAATGTTACTACCTCCCAACTCTGGAAAATGTTACTACCTCCCAACGCTGAAAAATGTTACTACCTCCCAACGCTGAAAAATGTTACTACCTCCCAACGCTGAGAAATGTTACTACCTCCCAACGCTGCTGAGAAATGTTACTACCTCCCAACGCTGAAAATGTTACTACCTCCCAACGCTTCCAAATGTTACTACCTCCCAACGCTTCCAAATGTTACTACCTCCCAACGCTGAGAAATGTTACTACCTCCTAACGCTGAGAAATGTTACTACCTCCCAACGCTGAAAAATGTTACTACCTCCCAATGCTGAAAAATGTTACTACCTCCCAACACTTCCAAATGTTACTACCTCCCAACGCTGAAAAATGTTACTACCTCCCAACGCTGAGAAATGTTACTACCTCCCAACGCTGAAAATGTTACTACCTCCCAACTCTGAAAATGTTACTACCTCCCAACGCTGAGAAATGTTACTACCTCCCAACGCTCCAAAACTACCTCCCAACGCTCCAAATGTTACTACCTCCCAACTCTGGAAAATGTTACTACCTCCCAACGCTGAAAATGTTACTACCTCCCAACGCTGAAAATGTTACTACCTCCCAACGCTGAAAATGTTACTACCTCCCAACGCTGAAAAATTTTACTACCTCCCAACGCTGAGAAATGTTACTACCTCCCAACGCTGAAAATTGTTACTACCTCCCAACGCTTCCAAATTTACTACCTCCCAACGCTTCCAAATGTTACTACCTCCCAACGCTGAGAAATGTTACTACCTCCTAACGCTGAGAAATGTTACTACCTCCCAACGCTGAAAAATGTTACTACCTCCCAATGCTGAAAAATGTTACTACCTCCCAACACTTCCAAATGTTACTACGTCCCAACGCTGAAAAATGTTACTACCTCCCAACTCTGAAAAATGTTACTGCCTCCCAACGGTGAAAACTGTTACTACCTCCCAACGCTGAAAAATTTTACTACCTCCCAACGCCGAGAAATGTTACTACCTCCCAACGCTGAAAAATGTTACTACCTCCCAACGCTGAAAAATGTCACTACCTCCCAACGCTGAGAAATGTTACTACCTCCCAACGCTGAAAAATGTTACTACCTCCCAACTCTGAAAAATGTTACTACCTCCCAACGCTGAGAAATGTTACTACCTCCCAACGCTTCCAAATGTCACTATCTCCCAACGCTTCCAAATGTTACTACCTCCCAACTCTGGAAAATGTTACTACCTCCCAACGCTGAAAAATGTTACTACCTCCCAACGCTGAAAAATGTTACTACCTCCCAACGCTGAGAAATGTTACTACCTCCCAACGCTGAAAAATTTTACTACCTCCCAACGCCGAGAAATGTTACTACCTCCCAACGCTGAAAATTGTTACTACCTCCCAACGCTTCCAAATGTTACTACCTCCCAACGCTGAGAAATGTTACTACCTCCTAACGCTGAGAAATGTTACTACCTCCCAACGCTGAAAAATGTTACTACCTCCCAATGCTGAAAAATGTTACTACCTCCCAACACTTCCAAATGTTACTACCTCCCAACGCTGAAAAATGTTACTACCTCCCAACGCTGAGAAATGTTACTACCTCCCAACGCTGAAAATGTTACTACCTCCCAACGCTGAAAATTTACTACCTCCCAACGCCGAGAAATGTTACTCCCAACGCTGAAAAATGTTACTACCTCCCAACGCTTCCAAATGTTACTACCTCCCAACGCTCCAAATGTTACTACCTCCCAACGCTGAAAACTACCTCCTAACGCTGAGAAATGTTACTACCTCCCAACGCTGAAAAATGTTACTACCTCCCAATGCTGAAAATGTTACTACCTCCCAACACTTCCAAATGTTACTACCTCCCAACGCTGAAAATGTTACTACCTCCCAACTCTGAAAATGTTACTGCCTCCCAACGCTGAAAACTGTTACTACCTCCCAACGCTGAAAAATGTTACTACCTCCCAACGCTGAAAAATGTTACTACCTCCCAACGCTGAAAATGTTACTACCTCCCAACGCTGAAAATGTCACTACCTCCCAACGCTGAAAATGTTACTACCTCCCAACGCTGAAAAATGTTACTACCTCCCAACTCTGAAAATGTTACTACCTCCCAACGCTGAGAAATGTTACTACCTCCCAACGCTTCCAAATGTTACTACCTCCCAACGCTCCAAATGTTACTACCTCCCAACTCTGAAAATGTTACTACCTCCCAACGCTGAAAAATGTTACTACCTCCCAACGCTGAAAAATGTTACTACCTCCCAACGCTGAGAAATGTTACTACCTCCCAACGCTGAAAAATTTTACTACCTCCCAACGCCGAGAAATGTTACTACCTCCCAACGCTGAAAATTGTTACTACCTCCCAACGCTTCCAAATGTTACTACCTCCCAACGCTTCCAAATGTTACTACCTCCCAACGCTGAGAAATGTTACTACCTCCCAACGCTGAGAAATGTTACTACCTCCCAACGCTGAAAAATGTTACTACCTCCCAATGCTGAAAAATGTTTACCTCCCAACACAAATGTTACCTCCCAACGCTGAAAAATGTCACTACCTCCCAACGCTGAGAAATGTTACTACCTCCCAACGCTGAAAAATGTTACTACCTCCCAACTCTGAAAAATGTTACTACCTCCCAATGCTGAGAAATGTTACTACCTCCCAACGCTTCCAAATGTCACTACCTCCCAACGCTTCCAAATGTTACTACCTCCCAACTCTGAAAATGTTACTACCTCCCAACTTCTGAAAAATGTTACTACCTCCCAACGCTCCAAATGTTACTACCTCCCAACGCTGAGAAATGTTACTACCTCCCAACGCTGAGAAATGTTACTACCTCCCAACGCTGAAAAATGTTACTACCTCCCAATGCTGAAAAATGTTACTACCTCCCAACACTTCCAAATGTTACTATCTCCCAACGCTGAAAAATGTTAATATCTCCCAACGCTGAAAAATGTTACTACCTCCCAATGCTGAGAAATGTTACTACCTCCCAACGCTGAAAATGTTACTACCTCCCAACACTTCCAAATGTTACTACCTCCCAACGCTGAAAAATGTTACTACCTCCCAACGCTGAAAAATGTTACTACCTCCCAACGCTGAAAAATGTTACTACCTCCCAACGCTGAAAATTGTTACTACCTCCCAACGCTGAAAAATGTTACTACCTCCCAACGCTTTCAAATGTTACTACCTCCCAACGCTGAAAATGTTACTACCTCCCAACGCTGAAAACTGTTACTACCTCCCAACTGAAAAATGTTACTACCTCCCAACGCTGAAAACTGTTACTACCTCCCAACGCTTCCAAATGTTACTACCTCCCAACGCTTCCAAATGTTACTACCTCCCAACGCTGAAAACTGTTACTACCTCCCAACGCTGAAAACTGTTACTACCTCCCAACGCTGAAAACTGTTACTACCTCCCAACACTGAAAAATGTTACTACCTCCCAACGCTGAAAACTGTTACTACCTCCCAACGCTGAAAATGTTACTACCTCCCAACGCTGAAAAATGTTACTACCTCCCAATGCTGAAAAATGTTACTACCTCCCAACACTTCCAAATGTTACTACCTCCCAACGCTGAAAAATGTTACTACCTCCCAACGCTGAAAAATGTTACTACCTCCCAATGCTGAAAAATGTTACTACCTCCCAACGCTTCCAAATGTTACTACCTCCCAACGCTGAAAAATGTTACTACCTCCCAACACTGAAAAATGTTACTACCTCCCAACGCTTCCAAATGTTACTACCTCCCAACGCTGAGAAATGTTACTACCTCCTAACGCTGAGAAATGTTACTACCTCCCAACGCTGAAAAATGTTACTACCTCCCAATGCTGAAAAATGTTACTACCTCCCAACACTTCCAAATGTTACTACCTCCCAACGCTGAAAAATGTTACTACCTCCCAACGCTGAGAAATGTTACTACCTCCCAACGCTGAAAAATGTTACTACCTCCCAACTCTGAAAAATGTTACTACCTCCCAACGCTGAGAAATGTTACTACCTCCCAACGCTTCCAAATGTTACTACCTCCCAACGCTTCCAAATGTTACTACCTCCCAACTCTGGAAAATGTTACTACCTCCCAACGCTGAAAAATGTTACTACCTCCCAACGCTGAAAAATGTTACTACCTCCCAACGCTGAGAAATGTTACTACCTCCCAACGCTGAAAAATTTTACTACCTCCCAACGCCGAGAAATGTTACTACCTCCCAACGCTGAAAATTGTTACTACCTCCCAACGCTTCCAAATGTTACTACCTCCCAACGCTTCCAAATGTTACTACCTCCCAACGCTGAGAAATGTTACTACCTCCTAACGCTGAGAAATGTTACTACCTCCCAACGCTGAAAAATGTTACTACCTCCCAATGCTGAAAAATGTTACTACCTCCCAACACTTCCAAATGTTACTACCTCCCAACGCTGAAAAATGTTACTACCTCCCAACTCTGAAAAATGTTACTGCCTCCCAACGGTGAAAACTGTTACTACCTCCCAACGCTGAAAAATTTTACTACCTCCCAACGCCGAGAAATGTTACTACCTCCCAACGCTGAAAAATGTTACTACCTCCCAACGCTGAAAAATGTCACTACCTCCCAACGCTGAGAAATGTTACTACCTCCCAACGCTGAAAAATGTTACTACCTCCCAACTCTGAAAAATGTTACTACCTCCCAACGCTGAGAAATGTTACTACCTCCCAACGCTTCCAAATGTCACTATCTCCCAACGCTTCCAAATGTTACTACTCCCAACTCTGGAAAATGTTACTACCTCCCAACGCTGAAAAATGTTACTACCTCCCAACGCTGAAAATGTTACTACCTCCCAACGCTGAAAATGTTACTACCTCCCAAACGCTGAAAAATTTTACTACCTCCCAACGCCGAGAAATGTTACTACCTCCCAACGCTGAAAATTGTTACTACCTCCCAACGCTTCCAAATGTTACTACCTCCCAACGCTTCCAAATGTTACTACCTCCCAACGCTGAGAAATGTTACTACCTCCTAACGCTGAGAAATGTTACTACCTCCCAACGCTGAAAAATGTTACTACCTCCCAATGCTGAAAAATGTTACTACCTCCCAACACTTCCAAATGTTACTACCTCCCAACGCTGAAAACTGTTACTACCTCCCAACGCTGAAAACTGTTACTACCTCCCAACGCTGAAAACTGTTACTACCTCCCAACGCTGAAAATGTTACTACCTCCCAACGCTGAGAAAAACCTCCCAAACGTTCCAAATGTACTACCTCCCAACGCTCCAAATGTTACTACCTCCCAACCTGGAAAAACTACCTCCCAACGCTTCCAAATGTTACTACCTCCCAACGCTCCAAATGTTACTACCTCCCAACGCTGAGAAATGTTACTACCTCCCAACGCTGAGAAATGTTACTACCTCCCAACGCTGAAAATGTTACTACCTCCCAATGCTGAAAAATGTTACTACCTCCCAACGCTGAAAATGTTACTACCTCCCAACGCTGAAAAATGTTACTACCTCCCAACACTGAAAAATGTTACTACCTCCCAACGCTGAAAAATGTTACTACCTCCCAACACTGAAAAATGTTACTACCTCCCAACGCTGAAAAATGTTACTACCTCCCAACGCTGAAAATTGTTACTACCTCCCAACACTGAAAATGTTATTACCTCCCAACGCTGAAAATGTTACTACCTCCCAACGCTGAAAATGTTACTACCTCCCAACGCTGAAAAATGTTACTACCTCCCAACGCTGAAAATGTTACTGCCTCCCAACGCTGAAAAATGTTACTACCTCCCAACGCTGAAAAATGTTACTACCTCCCAACAAATGTTACTACCTCCCAACGCTGAAATGTTACTACCTCCCAACGCTCCTAACTCCCAACGCTGAAAAATGTTACTACCTCCCAACACTGAAAAATGTTACTACCTCCCAACGCTGAAAACTGTTACTACCTCCCAACGCTGAAAATTGTTACTACCTCCCAACACTACAAAATGTTACTACCTCCCAATGCTGAAAAATGTTACTACCTCCCAACACTTCCAAATGTTACTACCTCCCAACGCTGAAAAATGTTACTACCTCCCAACGCTGAAAATGTTACTACCTCCCAACGCTGAAAAATGTTACTACCTCCCAACGCTGAAAAATGTTACTACCTCCCAACGCTGAAAATGTTACTACCTCCCAACGCTGAAAATGTTACTACCTCCCAACGCTGAAAAATGTTACTACCTCCCAACGCTCCAAATGTTACTACCTCCCAACTCTGAAAATGTTACTACCTCCCAATGCTGAAAATGTTACTACCTCCCAACGCTGAAAAATGTTACTACCTCCCAACGCTGAAAACTGTTACTACCTCCCAACGCTGAAAATGTTACTACCTCCCAACGCTTCCAAATGTTACTACCTCCCAACGCTGAAAACTGTTACTACCTCCCAACGCTGAAAATGTTACCTCCCAACGCTGAAAACTGTTACTACCTCCCAACGCTGAAAATGTTACTACCTCCCAACGCTGAAAATGTTACTACCTCCCAAACGCTGAAAATGTTACTACCTCCCAACACTGAAAATGTTACTACCTCCCAATGCTGAAAATGTTACTACCTCCCAACACTTCCAAATGTTACTACCTCCCAACGCTGAAAAATGTTACTACCTCCCAACGCTGAAAAATGTTACTACCTCCCAACGCTGAAAATGTTACTATCTCCCAACGCTGAAAATGTTACTACCTCCCAACGCTGAAAATGTTACTACCTCCCAACGCTGAAAAATGTTACTACCTCCCAACGCTGAAAATGTTACTACCTCCCAACGCTGAAAATGTTACTACCTCCCAACGCTGAAAAATGTTACTACCTCCCAACTCTGAAAAATGTTACTACCTCCCAACGCTGAGAAATGTTACTACCTCCCAACGCTTCCAAATGTTACTACCTCCCAACGCTTCCAAATCTAAATGTTACTACCTCCCAACTCTGAAAATGTTACTACCTCCCAACGCTGAAAAATGTTACTACCTCCCAACGCTGAAAATGTTACTACCTCCCAACGCTGAAAATGTTACTACCTCCCAACGCTGAAAATTGTTACTACCTCCCAACGCTTCCAAATGTTACTACCTCCCAACGCTCCAAATGTTACTACCTCCCAAAAATGTTACTACCTCCCAACGCTTGAAAATGTTACTACCTCCAACGCTGAAAATGTTACTACCTCCCAACACTGAAAAATGTTACTACCTCCCAACGCTGAAAATGTTACTACCTCCCAACGCTGAAAAATGTTACTACCTCCCAACGCTGAAAAATGTTACTACCTCCCAACGCTGAAAAATGTTACTACCTCCCAACGCTGAGAAATGTTACTACCTCCCAACGCTGAAAAATTTTACTACCTCCCAACTCTGAAAAATGTTACTACCTCCCAACGCTGAGAAATGTTACTACCTCCCAACGCTGAGAAATGTTACTACCTCCCAACGCTTCCAAATGTTACTACCTCCCAACTCTGGAAAATGTTACTACCTCCCAACGCTGAAAAATGTTACTACCTCCCAACGCCGAGAAATGTTACTACCTCCCAACGCTGAAAAATGTTACTACCTCCCAACGCTGAAAATTGTTACTACCTCCCAACGCTTCCAAATGTTACCACCTCCCAACGCTTCCAAATGTTACTACCTCCCAACGCTGAGAAATGTTACTACCTCCTAACGCTGAGAAATGTTACTACCTCCCAACGCTGAGAAATGTTACTACCTCCCAACGCTGAAAAATGTTACTACCTCCCAATGCTGAAAAATGTTACTACCTCCCAACACTTCCAAATGTTACTACCTCCCAACACTTCCAAATGTTACTACCTCCCAACGCTGAGAAATGTTACTACCTCCTAACGCTGAGAAATGTTACTACCTCCCAACGCTGAAAAATGTTACTACCTCCCAATGCTGAAAAATGTTATTACCTCCCAACGCTTTCAAATGTTACTACATCCCAACGCTGAAAACTGTTACTACCTCCCAACGCTGAAAACTGTTACTACCTCCCAACTCTGAAAAATGTTACTGCCTCCCAACGCTGAAAACTGTTACTACCTCCCAACGCTGAAAAATGTTACTACCTCCCAACTCTTCCAAATGTTACTACCTCCCAACGCTGAAAACTGTTACTACCTCCCAACGCTGAAAACTGTTACTAACTCCCAACGCTGAAAACTGTTACTACCTCCCAACACTGAAAAATGTTACTACCTCCCAAAGCTGAAAACTGTTACTACCTCCCAACGCTGAAAACTGTTACTGCCTCCCAACACTGAAAAATGTTACTACCTCCCAATGCTGAAAAATGTTACTACCTCCCAACACTGAAAATGTTACTACCTCCCAACGCTGAAAATGTTACTACCTCCCAACGCTGAAAAATGTTACTACCTCCCAATGCTGAAAATGTTACTACCTCCCAACGCTGAAAATGTTACTACCTCCTGAAAATGTTACTACCTCCCAACGCTGAAAATGTTACTACCTCCCAACACTGAAAAATGTTACTACCTCCCAACGCTTCCAAATGTTACTACCTCCCAACGCTGCTTCCAAATGTTACTACCTCCCAACGCTCCAAATGTTACTACCTCCCAACGCTGAAAAAATGTTACTACCTCCCAACGCTGAAAATGTTACTACCTCCCAAAAAATGTTACTACCTCCCAACGCTGAAAATGTTACTACCTCCCAACGCTTCTGAAAATGTTACTACCTCCCAACGCTGAAAATGTTACTACCTCCCAACGCTGAAAAATGTTACTACCTCCCAACGCTGAAAATGTTACTACCTCCCAACGCTGAAAAATGTTACTACCTCCCAACGCTGAAAATGCTCCAAATGTTACTACCTCCCAACGCTGAGAAATGTTACTAAAACGCTGAGAAATGTTACTACCTCCCAACGCTGAGAAATGTTACTACCTCCCAACGCTGAAAATGTTACTACCTCCCAATGCTGAAAAATGTTACTGTTCCAAATGTTACTACCTCCCAACGCTTCCAAATGTTACTACCTCCCAACGCTGAAAATGTTACTACCTCCCAATGCTGAAAATGTTACTACCTCCCAACGCTGAAAAATGTTACTACCTCCCAATGCTGAAAATGTTACTACCTCCCCTTCCAAATGTTACTACCTCCCAACGCTGAAAAATGTTACTACCTCCCAACACTGAAAATGTTACTACCTCCCAACGCTGAAAAATGTTACTACCTCCCAACGCTGAAAATGTTACTACCTCCCAACACTGAAAATGTTACTACCTCCCAACGCTGAAAAAAATGTTACTACCTCCCAATGCTGAAAAATGTTACTACCTCCCAACGCTGAAAAATGTTACTACCTCCCAACGCAAATGTTACTACCTCCCAATGCTTCCAAATGTTACTACCTCCCAACGCGCTACCTCCTGAAAAATGTTACTACCTCCCAACGCTGAAAAATGTTACTACCTCCCAATGCTGAAAAATGTTACTACCTCCCCAAACTACCTCCCAATGCTGAAAAATGTTACTACCTCCCAACGCTGAAAATGTTACTACCTCCCAACGCTGAAAATACCTACCTCCCAACGCTGAAAAATGTTACTACCTCCCCCTGAAAAATGCTGCTGAAAATGTTACTACCTCCCAACATCCAAATGTTACTACCTCCCAACTCTGAAAATGTTACTATCTCCCAATGCTGAAAAATGTTACTATCTCCCAATCCCAAAACTACCTCCCAACGCTGAAAACTGTTACTACCTCCCAACGCTGAAAAATGTTACTACCTCCCAACAAATGTTACTACCTCCCAACGCTGAAAATGTTACTACCTCCCAACGCTGAAAATGTTACTACCTCCCAACGCTGAAAATGTTACTACCTCCCAACGCTGAAAAATGTTACTACCTCCCAACGCTGAAAAATGTTACTACCTCCCAACGCTGAAAAATGTTACTACCTCCCAACGCTGAGAAATGTTACTACCTCCCAACGCTTCCAAATGTTACTACCTCCCAACGCTGAGAAATGTTACTACCTCCCAACGCTGAGAAATGTTACTACCTCCCAACGCTGAGAAATGTTACTACCTCCCAACGCTGAAAAATGTTACTACCTCCCAATGCTGAAAAAATGTTACTACCTCCCAACACTTCCAAATGTTACTACCTCCCAACACTTCCAAATGTTACTACCTCCCAACGCTGAAAAATGTTACTACCTCCCAATGCTGAAAAATGTTACTACCTCCCAACGCTGAAAATGTTACTACCTCCCAATGCTGAAAAAAAATGTTACTACCTCCCAACGCTTCCAAATGTTACTACCTCCCAACGCTGAAAAATGTTACTACCTCCCAACACTCCAAATGTTACTACCTCCCAACGCTGAAAATGTTACTACCTCCCAACGCTTCCAAATGTTGCTACCTCCCAACACTTCCAAATGTTACTACCTCCCAACGCTGAAAAATGTTACTACCTCCCAATGCTGAAAAATGTTACTACCTCCCAACGCTGAAAAATGTTACTACCTCCCAATGCTGAAAATGTTACTACCTCCCAACGCTTCCAAATGTTACTACCTCCCAACGCTGTTACTACCTCCCAAAATGTTACTACCTCCCAATGCTGAAAAATGTTACTACCTCCCAATGCTGAAAAAATGTTACTAAAATGTTACTACCTCCCAACGCTGAAAAATGTTACTACCTCCCAACGCTGAAAAATGTTACTACCTCCCAACGCTGAAAAATGTTACTACCTCCCAACGCTGAAAAATGTTACTACCTCCCAATGCTGAAAAATGTTACTACCTCCCAACATCCAAATGTTACTACCTCCCAACGCTGAAAAATGTTACTACCTCCCAATGCTGAAAAATGTTACTACCTCCCAACGCTGAAAAATGTTACTACCTCCCAAACGCTGAAAAATGTTACTACCTCCCAACTCTTCCAAAACGCTGAAAATGTTACTACCTCCCAACGCTGAAAATGTTACTACCTCCCAACGCTGAAAAATGTTACTACCTCCCAACGCTGAAAAATGTTACTACCTCCCAATGCTGAAAAATGTTACTACCTCCCAATGCTCCAAAAACTACCTCCCAACTCTGAAAAATGTTACTATCTCCCAATGCTGAAAATGTTACTATCTCCCAACGCTGAAAATGTTACTACCTCCCAACGCTGAAAACTGTTACTACCTCCCAACGCTGAAAAATGTTACTACCTCCCAACGCTGAAAAATGTTACTACCTCCCAACGCTGAAAACTGTTACTACCTCCCAACGCTGAAAACTGTTACTAACTCCCAACGCTGAAAACTGTTACTACCTCCCAACACTGAAAAATGTTACTACCTCCCAACGCTGAAAAATGTTACTACCTCCCAACGCTGAAAATTGTTACTACCTCCCAACGCTGAGAAATGTTACCACCTCCCAACGCTTCCAAATGTTACTACCTCCCACGCTGAGAAATGTTACTACCTCCCAACGCTGAAAATGTTACTACCTCCCAACGCTGAGAAATGTTACTACCTCCCAACGCTGAAAAATGTTACTACCTCCCAATGCTGAAAAATGTTACTACCTCCCAACACTTCCAAATGTTACTACCTCCCAACACTTCCAAATGTTACTACCTCCCAACGCTGAAAAATGTTACTACCTCCCAATGCTGAAAATGTTACTACCTCCCAACGCTGAAAAATGTTACTACCTCCCAATGCTGAAAAATGTTACTACCTCCCAATGCTCCAAATGTTACTTCCTCCCAACGCTGAAAATGTTACTACCTCCCAACACTTCCAAATGTTACTACCTCCCAACGCTGAAAATGTTACTACCTCCCAACACTCCAAATGTTGCTACCTCCCAACACTTCCAAATGTTACTACCTCCCAACGCTGAAAAATGTTACTACCTCCCAATGCTGAAAAATGTTACTACCTCCCAACGCGAAAAATGTTACTACCTCCCAATGCTGAAAAATGTTACTACCTCCCAATGCTGAAAATGTTACTACCTCCCAACGCTACCTCCCAACACTGAAAATGTTACTACCTCCCAATGCTGAAAATGTTACTACCTCCCAACACCAAATGTTACTACCTCCCAACGCTGAAAAATGTTACTACCTCCCAACGCTGAAAAATGTTACTACCTCCCAACGCTGAAAAATGTTACTACCTCCCAACGCTGAAAAATGTTACTACCTCCCAATGCTGAAAAATGTTACTATCTCCCAATGCTGAAAAATGTTACTATCTCCCATCGCTTCCAAATGTTACTACCTCCCAACGCTGAAAACTGTTACTACCTCCCAACGCTGAAAAATGTTACTACCTCCCAACTCTTCCAAATGTTACTACCTCCCAACGCTGAAAACTGTTACTACCTCCCAACGCTGAAAACTGTTACTAACTCCCAACGCTGAAAACTGTTACTACCTCCCAACACTGAAAAATGTTACTACCTCCCAACGCTGAAAACTGTTACTACCTCCCAAAGCTGAAAACTGTTACTGCCTCCCAACACTGAAAAATTTTACTACCTCCCAATGCTGAAAAATGTTACTACCTCCCAACACTTCCAAATGTTACTACCTCCCAACGCTGAAAAATGTTACTACCTCCCAACGCTGAAAAATGGTACTACCTCCCAATGCTGAAAAATGTTACTACCTCCCAACGCTTCCAAATGTTACTACCTCACAACGCTGAAAAATGTTAATACCTCCCAACACTGAAACATGTTACTATCTCCCAACGCTTCCAAATGTTACTACCTCCCAACGCTGAAAAATGTTACTACCTCCCAACGCTGAAAAATGTTACTACCTCCCAACGCTGAAAAATGTTACTACCTCCCAACGCTGAGAAATGTTACTACCTCCCAACGCTGAAAAATTTTACTACCTCCCAACTCTGAAAAATGTTACTACCTCCCAACGCTGAGAAATGTTACTACCTCCCAACGCTTCCAAATGTTACTACCTCCCAACGCTTCCAAATGTTACTACCTCCCAACTCTGGAAAATGTTACTACCTCCCAACGCTGAAAAATGTTACTACCTCCCAACGCTGAAAAATGTTACTACCTCCCAACGCTGAAAAATGTTACTACCTCCCAACGCTGAAAATTGTTACTACCTCCCAACGCTTCCAAATGTTACCACCTCCCAACGCTTCCAAATGTTACTACCTCCCAACGCTGAGAAAATAACGCTGAGAAATGTTACTACCTCCCAACGCTGAGAAATGTTACTACCTCCCAACGCTGAAAAATGTTACTACCTCCCAATGCTGAAAAATGTTACTACCTCCCAACACTTCCAAATGTTACTACCTCCCAACACTTCCAAATGTTACTACCTCCCAACGCTGAGAAATGTTACTACCTCCTAACGCTGAGAAATGTTACTACCTCCCAACGCTGAAAAATGTTACTACCTCCCAATGCTGAAAAATGTTACTACCTCCCAACACTTCCAAATGTTACTACGTCCCAACGCTGAAAAATGTCACTACCTCCCAACGCTGAGAAATGTTACTACCTCCCAACGCTGAAAAATGTTACTACCTCCCAACTCTGAAAAATGTTACTACCTCCCAACTCTGAAAAATGTTACTACCTCCCAACGCTGAGAAATGTTACTACCTCCCAACGCTTCCAAATGTCACTACCTCCCAACGCTTCCAAATGTTACTACCTCCCAACTCTGGAAAATGTTACTACCTCCCAACGCTTCCAAATGTTACTACCTCCCAACGCTTCCAAATGTTACTACCTCCCAACGCTGAGAAATGTTACTACCTCCTAACGCTGAGAAATGTTACTACCTCCCAACGCTGAAAAATGTTACTACCTCCCAATGCTGAAAAATGTTACTACCTCCCAACACTTCCAAATGTTACTACGTCCCAACGCTGAAAAATGTTACTACCTCCCAACACTGAAAAATGTTACTACCTCCCAATGCTGAAAAATGTTACTACCTCCCAACACTGAAAAATGTTACTACCTCCCAACACTTCCAAATGTTACTACCTCCCAACGCTGAAAAATGTTACTACCTCCCAACGCTGAAAAATGTTACTACCTCCCAACGCTGAAAAATGTTACTACCTCCCAACGCTGAAAACTGTTACTACCTCCCAACACTGAAAAATGTTATTACCTCCCAACGCTTTCAAATGTTACTACATCCCAACGCTGAAAACTGTTACTACCTCCCAACGCTGAAAACTGTTACTACCTCCCAACTCTGAAAAATGTTACTGCCTCCCAACGCTGAAAACTGTTACTACCTCCCAACGCTGAAAAATGTTACTACCTCCCAACTCTTCCAAATGTTACTACCTCCCAACGCTGAAAACTGTTACTACCTCCCAACGCTGAAAACTGTTACTAACTCCCAACGCTGAAAACTGTTACTACCTCCCAACACTGAAAAATGTTACTACCTCCCAAAGCTGAAAACTGTTACTACCTCCCAACGCTGAAAACTGTTACTGCCTCCCAACACTGAAAAATGTTACTACCTCCCAATGCTGAAAAATGTTACTACCTCCCAACACTTCCAAATGTTACTACCTCCCAACGCTGAAAAATGTTACTACCTCCCAACGCTGAAAAATGGTACTACCTCCCAACGCTGAAAAATTTTACTACCTCCCAACTCTGAAAAATGTTACTACCTCCCAACGCTGAGAAATGTTACTACCTCCCAACGCTTCCAAATGTTACTACCTCCCAACTCTGGAAAATGTTACTACCTCCCAACGCTGAAAAATGTTACTACCTCCCAACGCTGAAAAATGTTACTACCTCCCAACGCTGAAAAATGTTACTACCTCCCAACGCTGAAAATTGTTACTACCTCCCAACGCTGAGAAATGTTACCACCTCCCAACGCTTCCAAATGTTACTACCTCCCAACGCTGAGAAATGTTACTACCTCCTAACGCTGAGAAATGTTACTACCTCCCAACGCTGAGAAATGTTACTACCTCCCAACGCTGAAAAATGTTACTACCTCCCAATGCTGAAAAATGTTACTACCTCCCAACACTTCCAAATGTTACTACCTCCCAACACTTCCAAATGTTACTACCTCCCAACGCTGAAAAATGTTACTACCTCCCAATGCTGAAAAATGTTACTACCTCCCAACGCTGAAAAATGTTACTACCTCCCAATGCTTCCAAATGTTACTACCTCCCAATGCTTCCAAATGTTACTTCCTCCCAACGCTGAAAAATGTTACTACCTCCCAACACTTCCAAATGTTACTACCTCCCAACGCTGAAAAATGTTACTACCTCCCAACACTTCCAAATGTTGCTACCTCCCAACACTTCCAAATGTTACTACCTCCCAACGCTGAAAAATGTTACTACCTCCCAATGCTGAAAAATGTTACTACCTCCCAACGCTGAAAAATGTTACTACCTCCCAATGCTTCCAAATGTTACTACCTCCCAATGCTTCCAAATGTTACTACCTCCCAACGCTGAAAAATGTTACTACCTCCCAACACTGAAACATGTTACTACCTCCCAATGCTGAAAAATGTTACTACCTCCCAACACTTCCAAATGTTACTACCTCCCAACGCTGAAAAATGTTACTACCTCCCAACGCTGAAAAATGTTACTACCTCCCAACGCTGAAAAATGTTACTACCTCCCAACGCTGAAAAATGTTACTTCCTCCCAATGCTGAAAAATGTTACTACCTCCCAATGCATCCAAATGTTACTACCTCCCAACTCTGAAAACTGTTACTACCTCCCAACGCTGAAAAATGTTACTACCTCCCAACTCTTCCAAATGTTACTACCTCCCAACGCTGAAAACTGTTACTACCTCCCAACGCTGAAAACTGTTACTACTCCCAACCCTGTTACTACCTCCCAACACTGAAAAATGTTACTACCTCCCAACGCTGAAAACTGTTACTACCTCCCAAAGCTGAAAACTGTTACTGCCTCCCAACACTGAAAAATTTTACTACCTCCCAATGCTGAAAAATGTTACTACCTCCCAACGCTTCCAAATGTTACTACCTCACAACGCTGAAAAATGTTAATACCTCCCAACACTGAAAATGTTACTACCTCCCAACGCTGAAAATGTTACTACCTCCCAACGCTGAAAAATGTTACTACCTCCCAACGCTGAAAATGTTACTACCTCCCAACGCTGAAAAATGTTACTACCTCCCAACGCTGAGAAATGTTACTACCTCCCAACGCTGAAAAATTTTACTACCTCCCAACTCTGAAAAATGTTACTACCTCCCAACGCTGAGAAATGTTACTACCTCCCAACGCTTCCAAATGTTACTACCTCCCAACGCTTCCAAATGTTACTACCTCCCAACTCTGGAAAATGTTACTACCTCCCAACGCTGAAAAATGTTACTACCTCCCAACGCTGAAAAATGTTACTACCTCCCAACGCTGAAAAATGTTACTACCTCCCAACGCTGAAAATTGTTACTACCTCCCAACGCTTCCAAATGTTACCACCTCCCAACGCTTCCAAATGTTACTACCTCCCAACGCTGAGAAATGTTACTACCTCCTAACGCTGAGAAATGTTACTACCTCCCAACGCTGAGAAATGTTACTACCTCCCAACGCTGAAAAATGTTACTACCTCCCAATGCTGAAAAATGTTACTACCTCCCAACACTTCCAAATGTTACTACCTCCCAACACTTCCAAATGTTACTACCTCCCAACGCTGAAAAATGTTACTACCTCCCAATGCTGAAAAATGTTACTACCTCCCAACGCTGAAAAATGTTACTACCTCCCAATGCTTCCAAATGTTACTACCTCCCAATGCTTCCAAATGTTACTTCCTCCCAACGCTGAAAAATGTTACTACCTCCCAACACTTCCAAATGTTGCTACCTCCCAACACTTCCAAATGTTACTACCTCCCAACGCTGAAAAATGTTACTACCTCCCAATGCTGAAAAATGTTACTACCTCCCAACGCTGAAAAATGTTACTACCTCCCAATGCTTCCAAATGTTACTACCTCCCAATGCTTCCAAATGTTACTACCTCCCAACGCTGAAAAATGTTACTACCTCCCAACACTGAAAAATGTTACTACCTCCCAATGCTGAAAAATGTTACTACCTCCCAATGCTGAAAAATGTTACTACCTCCCAACACTTCCAAATGTTACTACCTCCCAACGCTGAAAAATGTTACTAGCTCCCAACGCTGAAAAATGTTACTACCTCCCAACGCTGAAAAATGTTACTACCTCCCAACGCTGAAAAATGTTACTACCTCCCAATGCTGAAAAATGTTACTACCTCCCAATGCTTCCAAATGTTACTACCTCCCAACTCTGAAAAATGTTACTATCTCCCAACGCTGAAAAATGTTACTATCTCCCAACGCTTCCAAATGTTACTACCTCCCAACGCTGAAAAATGTTACTACCTCCCAACGCTGAAAAATGTTACTACCTCCCAACGCTGAAAACTGTTACTGCCTCCCAACACTGAAAAATGTTACTACCTCCCAATGCTGAAAAATGTTACTACCTCCCAACACTTCCAAATGTTACTACCTCCCAACGCTGAAAAATGTTACTACCTCCCAACGCTGAAAAATGGTACTACCTCCCAATGCTTCCAAATGTTACTACCTCCCAACGCTTCCAAATGTTACTACCTCACAACGCTGAAAAATGTTAATACCTCCCAACACTGAAACATGTTACTATCTCCCAACGCTTCCAAATGTTACTACCTCCCAACGCTGAAAAATGTTACTACCTCCCAACGCTGAAAAATGTTACTACCTCCCAACGCTGAAAAATGTTACTACCTCCCAACGCTGAGAAATGTTACTACCTCCCAACGCTGAAAAATGTTACTACCTCCCAACTCTGAAAAATGTTACTACCTCCCAACGCTGAGAAATGTTACTACCTCCCAACGCTTCCAAATGTTACTACCTCCCAACGCTTCCAAATGTTACTACCTCCCAACTCTGGAAAATGTTACTACCTCCCAACGCTGAAAAATGTTACTACCTCCCAACGCTGAAAAATGTTACTACCTCCCAACGCTGAAAAATGTTACTACCTCCCAACGCTGAAAATTGTTACTACCTCCCAACGCTTCCAAATGTTACCACCTCCCAACGCTTCCAAATGTTACTACCTCCCAACGCTGAGAAATGTTACTACCTCCTAACGCTGAAAAATGTTACTACCTCCCAATGCTGAAAAATGTTACTACCTCCCAACACTTCCAAATGTTACTACCTCCCAACACTTCCAAATGTTACTACCTCCCAACGCTGAAAAATGTTACTACCTCCCAATGCTGAAAAATGTTACTACCTCCCAACGCTGAAAAATGTTACTACCTCCCAATGCTTCCAAATGTTACTACCTCCCAATGCTTCCAAATGTTACTACCTCCCAACGCTGAAAAATGTTACTACCTCCCAACACTGAAACATGTTACTACCTCCCAATGCTGAAAAATGTTACTACCTCCCAACACTTCCAAATGTTACTACCTCCCAACGCTGAAAAATGTTACTACCTCCCAACGCTGAAAAATGTTACTACCTCCCAACGCTGAAAAATGTTACTACCTCCCAACGCTGAAAAATGTTACTTCCTCCCAATGCTGAAAAATGTTACTACCTCCCAATGCTTCCAAATGTTACTTCCTCCCAACTCTGAAAAATGTTACTATCTCCCAACGCTTCCAAATGTTACTACCTCACAACGCTGAAAAATGTTAATACCTCCCAACACTGAAACATGTTACTATCTCCCAACGCTTCCAAATGTTACTACCTCCCAACGCTGAAAAATGTTACTACCTCCCAACGCTGAAAAATGTTACTACCTCCCAACGCTGAAAAATGTTACTACCTCCCAACGCTGAGAAATGTTACTACCTCCCAACGCTGAAAAATGTTACTACCTCCCAACTCTGAAAAATGTTACTACCTCCCAACGCTGAGAAATGTTACTACCTCCCAACGCTTCCAAATGTTACTACCTCCCAACGCTTCCAAATGTTACTACCTCCCAACTCTGGAAAATGTTACTACCTCCCAACGCTGAAAAATGTTACTACCTCCCAACGCTGAAAAATGTTACTACCTCCCAACGCTGAAAAATGTTACTACCTCCCAACGCTGAAAATTGTTACTACCTCCCAACGCTTCCAAATGTTACCACCTCCCAACGCTTCCAAATGTTACTACCTCCCAACGCTGAGAAATGTTACTACCTCCCAACGCTGAAAAATGTTACTACCTCCCAATGCTGAAAAATGTTACTACCTCCCAACACTTCCAAATGTTACTACCTCCCAACACTTCCAAATGTTACTACCTCCCAACGCTGAAAAATGTTACTACCTCCCAATGCTGAAAAATGTTACTACCTCCCAACGCTGAAAAATGTTACTACCTCCCAATGCTTCCAAATGTTACTACCTCCCAATGCTTCCAAATGTTACTACCTCCCAACGCTGAAAAATGTTACTACCTCCCAACACTGAAACATGTTACTACCTCCCAATGCTGAAAAATGTTACTACCTCCCAACACTTCCAAATGTTACTACCTCCCAACGCTGAAAAATGTTACTACCTCCCAATGCTGAAAAATGTTACTACCTCCCAACAAATGTTACCTCCCAACGCTGAAAAATGTTACTACCTCCCAACGCTGAAAAATGTTACTATCTCCCAACGCTGAAAAATGTTACTACCTCCCAACGCTGAGAAATGTTACTACCTCCCAACGCTGAAAAATGTTACTACCTCCCAACGCTGAAAAATGTTACTACCTCCCAACGCTGAGAAATGTTACTACCTCCCAACGCTTCCAAATGTTACTACCTCCCAACGCTGAAAACTGTTACTACCTCCCAACTCTGAAAATGTTACTACCTCCCAACGCTGAAAAATGTTACTACCTCCCAACGCTGAAAAATGTTACTACCTCCCAACACTGAAACATGTTACTACCTCCCAATGCTGAAAAATGTTACTACCTCCCAACACTTCCAAATGTTACTACCTCCCAATGCTGAAAAATGTTACTACCTCCCAACGCTGAAAAATGTAACTACCTCCCAACTCTGAAAAATGTTACTATCTCCCAACGCTGAAAAATGTTACTACCTCCTAACACTGAGAAATGTTACTACCTCCCAACGCTGAGAAATGTTACTACCTCCCAACGCTGAAAAATGTTACTACCTCCCAATGCTGAAAAATGTTACTACCTCCCAACGCTGAAAAATGTTACTACCTCCCAACACTGAAAAATGTTACTACCTCCCAATGCTGAAAAATGTTACTACCTCCCAACGCTGAAAAATGTTACTACCTCCCAATGCTGAAAAATGTTACTACCTCCCAACGCTCCCAACGCTTAAAAATGTTACTACCTCCCAACGCTGAAAAATGTTACTACCTCCCAACGCTGAAAAATGTTACTACCTCCCAACGCTGAAAAATGTTACTACCTCCCAACACTGAAAAATGTTACTACCTCCCAATGCTGAAAAATGTTACTACCTCCCAACGCTGAAACATGTTACTACCTCCCAATGCTGAAAAATGTTACTACCTCCCAACGCTGAAAAATGTTACTACCTCCCAATGCTGAAAAAACTACCTCCCAACGCTTCCAAATGTTACTACCTCCCTCCTGAAAAATGTTACTACCTCCCAACGCTGAAAATGTTACTATCTCCCAACGCTGAAAAATGTTACTACCTCCCAATGCTGAAAAATGTTACTACCTCCCAACGCTGAAAAATGTTACTACCTCCCAACACTGAAAAATGTTACTACCTCCCAACACTTCCAAATGTTACTACCTCCCAACGCTGAAAAATGTTACTACCTCCCAACGCTGAAAATGTTACTACCTCCCAACGCTGAAAAATGTTACTACCTCCCAATGCTGAAAAATGTTACTACCTCCCAACGCTTCCAAATGTTACTACCTCCCAACGCTGAAAAATGTTACTACCTCCCAACACTGAAAAATGTTACTACCTCCCAATGCTGAAAAATGTTACTACCTCCCAACGCTGAAAAATGTTACTACCTCCCAACACTGAAAAATGTTACTACCTCCCAACACTGAAAAATGTTACTACCTCCCAACGCTGAAAAATGTTACTACCTCCCAACGCTGAAAAATGTTACTACCTCCCAACGCTGAAAAATGTTACTACCTCCCAACACTGAAAAATGTTACTACCTCCCAACACTTCCAAATGTTACTACCTCCCAATGCTGAAAAATGTTACTACCTCCCAACGCTGAAAAATGTTACTACCTCCCAATGCTGAAAAATGTTACTACCTCCCAATGCTTCCAAATGTTACTACCTCCCAACGCTGAAAAATGTTACTACCTCCCAACACTGAAACATGTTACTACCTCCCAATGCTGAAAAATGTTACTACCTCCCAACACTTCCAAATGTTACTACCTCCCAACGCTGAAAAATGTTACTACCTCCCAACTCTGAAAAATGTTACTATCTCCCAACGCTGAAAAATGTTACTACCTCCCAATGCTGAAAAATGTTACTACCTCCCAACGCTTCCAAATGTTACTACCTCCCAACGCTGAAAAATGTTACTACCTCCCAACACTGAAAAATGTTACTACCTCCCAATGCTGAAAAATGTTACTACCTCCCAACACTTCCAAATGTTACTACCTCCCAACGCTGAAAAATTTTACTACCTCCCAATGCTGAAAAATGTTACTACCTCCCAACGCTTCCAAATGTTACTACCTCCCAACGCTTCCAAATGTTACTACCTCCCAACGCTGAAAAATGTTACTATCTCCCAACGCTGAAAAATGTTACTACCTCCCAACGCTGAAAAATGTTACTATCTCCCAACGCTGAAAAATGTTACTATCTCCCAACGCTGAAAAATGTTACTACCTCCCAACGCTGAGAAATGTTACTACCTCCCAACGCTGAAAAATGTTACTACCTCCCAATGCTGAAAAATTTTACTACCTCCCAACGCTTCCAAATGTTACTACCTCCCAACACTGAAAAATGTTACTACCTCCCAACACTTCCAAATGTTACTACCTCCCAACGCTGAAAAATGTTACTACCTCCCAATGCTGAAAAATGTTACTACCTCCCAACGCTGAAAAATGTTACTACCTCCCAATGCTGAAAAATGTTACTACCTCCCAATGCTTCCAAATGTTACTACCTCCCAACGCTGAAAAATGTTACTACCTCCCAACACTGAAACATGTTACTACCTCCCAATGCTGAAAAATGTTACTACCTCCCAACGCTTCCAAATGTTACTACCTCCCAACGCTGAAAAATGTTACTACCTCCCAACGCTGAAAAATGTTACTACCTCCCAACGCTGAAAAATGTTACTACCTCCCAACACTGAAAAATGTTACTACCTCCCAACGCTGAAAAATGTTACTACCTCCCAATGCTGAAAAATGTTACTACCTCCCAACGCTGAAAATGTTACTACCTCCCAACGCTGAAAAATGTTACTACCTCCCAACACTGAAAAATGTTACTACCTCCCAATGCTGAAAAATGTTACTACCTCCCAACACTTCCAAATGTTACTACCTCCCAACGCTGAAAAATGTTACTACCTCCCAATGCTGAAAAATGTTACTACCTCCCAAATGTTACTACCTCCCAACGCTTCCAAATGTTACTACCTCCCAACGCTGAAAAATGTTACTATCTCCCAACGCTGAAAAATGTTACTACCTCCCAACGCTGAAAAATGTTACTATCTCCCAACGCTGAAAAATGTTACTATCTCCCAACGCTGAAAAATGTTACTACCTCCCAACGCTGAGAAATGTTACTACCTCCCAACGCCTCCAAATGTTACTACCTCCCAACGCTTCCAAATGTTACTACCTCCCAACGCCTCCAAATGTTACTACCTCCCAACGCTTCCAAATGTTACTACCTCCCAACGCTGAAAAATGTTACTACCTCCCAACGCTTCCAAATGTTACTACCTCCCAACGCTGAAAAATGTTACTACCTCCCAACGCTGAGAACTGTTACTACCTCCCAACGCTTCCAAATGTTACTACCTCCCAACGCTTCCAAATGTTACTACCTCCCAACTCTGGAAAATGTTACTACCTCCCAACGCTGAAAAATTTTACTACCTCCCAACGCTGAAAAATGTTACTACCTCCCAACGCTGAAAAATGTTACTACCTCCCAACGCTGAAAAACGCTGAAAATGTTACTACCTCCCAACGCTTCCAAATGTTACTACCTCCCAACGCTGAAAAATGTTACTACCTCCCAACTCTGAAAAATGTTACTACCTCCCAACGCTGAAAATGTTACTACCTCCCAACGCTTCCAAATGTTACTACCTCCCAACGCTTCCAAATGTTACTACCTCCCAACGCTGGAAAATGTTACTACCTCCCAACGCTGAAAATGTTACTACCTCCCAACGCTGAGAAAATGTTACTACCTCCCAACGCTGAAAATGTTACTACCTCCCCCAAATGTTACTACCTCCCAACGCTGAAAATGTTACTACCTCCTAACACTGAGAAATGTTACTACCTCCCAACGCTGAAAAATGTTACTACCTCCCAACGCTGAAAAATGTTACTACCTCCCAATGCTGAAAAATGTTACTACCTCCCAACGCTGAAAAATGTTACTACCTCCCAACGCTGAAAATGTTACTACCTCCCAACACTGAAAAATGTTACTACCTCCCAATGCTGAAAAATGTTACTACCTCCCAACGCTGAAAATGTTACTACCTCCCAACACTGAAAAATGTTACTACCTCCCAACACTTCCAAATGTTACTACCTCCCAATGCTGAAAAATGTTACTACCTCCCAACGCTTCCAAATGTTACTACCTCCCAACGCTCCAAATGTTACTACCTCCCAACGCTGAAAATGTTACTACCTCCCAACTCTGGAAAATGTTACTACCTCCCAACGCTGAAAAATGTTACTACCTCCCAACGCTGAAAAATGTTACTACCTCCCAACGCTGAAAAATGTTACTACCTCCCAACGCTGAAAAATGTTACTACCTCCCAACGCTGAGAAATGTTACTACCTCCCAACGCTTCCAAATGTTACTACCTCCCAACGCTTCCAAATGTTACTACCTCCCAACTCTGGAAAATGTTACTACCTCCCAACGCTGAAAAATGTTACTACCTCCCAACGCTGAAAAATGTTACTACCTCCCAACGCTGAAAAATGTTACTACGTCCCAACGCTGAGAAATGTTACTACCTCCCAACGCTGAAAAATTTTACTACCTCCCAACGCTGAGAAATGTTACTACCTCCCAACGCTGAAAATTGTTACTACCTCCCAACGCTTCCAAATGTTACTACCTCCCAACGCTGAGAAATGTTACTACCTCCTAAACTGAGAAATGTTACTACCTCCCAACGCTGAGAAATGTTACTACCTCCCAACGCTGAAAAATGTTACTACCTCCCAATGCTGAAAAATGTTACTACCTCCCAACGCTCCAAATGTTACTACCTCCCAACGCTGAAAAATGTTACTACCTCCCAACGCTGAAAAATGTTACTACCTCCCAACGCTGAAAAATGTTACTACCTCCCAATGCTGAAAATGTTACTACCTCCCAACGCTCCAAATGTTACTACCTCCCAACGCTGAAAATGTTACTACCTCCCAACGCTCCAAATGTTACTACCTCCCAACACTTCCAAATGTTACTACCTCCCAACGCTGAAAAATGTTACTACCTCCCAATGCTGAAAAATGTTACTACCTCCCAACGCTGAAAAATGTTACTACCTCCCAACGCTGAAAAATGTTACTACCTCCCAACACTTCCAAATGTTACTACCTCCCAATGCTGAAAAATGTTACTACCTCCCAACGCTGAAAAATGTTACTACCTCCCAATGCTGAAAAATGTTACTACCTCCCAATGCTTCCAAATGTTACTACCTCCCAACGCTGAAAATGTTACTACCTCCCAACACTGAAAATGTTACTACCTCCCAACGCTGAAAATGTTACTACCTCCCAACACTCCCACCTCCCAACGCTGAAAAATGTTACTACCTCCCAACGCTGAAAAATGTTACTACCTCCCAACGCTGAAAAATGTTACTACCTCCCAACGCTTCCAAATGTTACTACCTCCCAACGCTGAAAAATGTTACTACCTCCCAATGCTGAAAAATGTTACTACCTCCCAACGCTTCCAAATGTTACTACCTCCCAACGCTGAAAAATGTTACTACCTCCCAACACTGAAAAATGTTACTACCTCCCAATGCTGAAAAATGTTACTACCTCCCAACGCTTCCAAATGTTACTACCTCCCAACGCTGAAAAATGTTACTACCTCCCAATGCTGAAAAATGTTACTACCTCCCAACGCTTCCAAATGTTACTACCTCCCAACGCTGAAAAATGTTACTACCTCCCAACACTGAAAATGTTACTACCTCCCAATGCTGAAAAATGTTACTACCTCCCAACAAATGTTACTACCTCCCAACGCTGAAAATGTTACTACCTCCCAACGCTGAAAAATGTTACTACCTCCCAACGCTGAAAAATGTTACTACCTCCCAACACTGAAAAATGTTACTACCTCCCAACGCTGAAAAATGTTACTACCTCCCAATGCTGAAAAATGTTACTACCTCCCAACGCTTCCAAATGTTACTACCTCCCAACGCTGAAAAATGTTACTACCTCCCAACACTGAAAAATGTTACTACCTCCCAATGCTGAAAAATGTTACTACCTCCCAACACTTCCAAATGTTACTACCTCCCAACGCTGAAAAATTTACTACCTCCCAATGCTGAAAAATGTTACTACCTCCCAACGCTTCCAAATGTTACTACCTCCCAACGCTTCCAAATGTTACTACCTCCCAACGCTTCCAAATGTTACTATCTCCCAACGCTGAAAAATGTTACTACCTACCAACGCTGAAAATTTTTACTATCTCCCAACGCTGAAAAATGTTACTACCTCCCAACGCTTCCAAATGTTACTACCTCCCAACGCTGAAAAATGTTACTACCTCCCAACTCTGAAAAATGTTACTACCTCCCAACTCTGAGAAATGTTACTACCTCCCAACGCTCCAAATGTTACTACCTCCCAACGCTCCAAATGTTACTACCTCCCAACTCTGAAAATGTTACTACCTCCCAACGCTGAAAAATGTTACTACCTCCCAACGCTGAAAATGTTACTACCTCCCAACGCTGAAAATGTTACTACCTCCCAACGCTGAGAAATGTTACTACCTCCCAACGCTGAAAAATTTTACTACCTCCCAACGCTGAGAAATGTTACTACCTCCCAACGCTGAAAATGTTACTACCTCCCAACGCTTCCAAATGTTACTACCTCCCAACGCTGAGAAATGTTACTACCTCCCAACACTGAGAAATGTTACTACCTCCCAACGCTGAGAAATGTTACTACCTCCCAACGCTGAAAAAACCTCCCAATGCTGAAAAATGTTACTACCTCCCAACGCTTCCAAATGTTACTACCTCCCAACGCTGAAAAATGTTACTACCTCCCAACGCTGAAAAATGTTACTACCTCCCAACGCTGAAAAATGTTACTACCTCCCAACGCTGAAAAATGTTACTACCTCCCAACGCTGAAAAATGTTACTACCTCCCAACACTGAAAAATGTTACTACCTCCCAACACTTCCAAATGTTACTACCTCCCAACGCTGAAAAATGTTACTACCTCCCAATGCTGAAAAATGTTACTACCTCCCAACGCTTCCAAATGTTACTACCTCCCAACGCTGAAAAATTTTACTACCTCCCAACACTGAAAAATGTTACTACCTCCCAACGCTGAAAAATGTTACTACCTCCCAATGCTGAAAAATGTTACTACCTCCCAACGCTTCCAAATGTTACTACCTCCCAACGCTGAAAAATGTTACTACCTCCCAACACTTCCAAATGTTACTACCTCCCAACACTTCCAAATGTTACTACCTCCCAACGCTGAAAAATGTTACTACCTCCCAATGCTGAAAAATGTTACTACCTCCCAACGCTGAAAAATGTTACTACCTCCCAACACTGAAAAATGTTACTACCTCCCAACACTTCCAAATGTTACTACCTCCCAATGCTGAAAAATGTTACTACCTCCCAACGCTGAAAAATGTTACTACCTCCCAATGCTGAAAAATGTTACTACCTCCCAATGCTTCCAAATGTTACTACCTCCCAACGCTGAAAAATGTTACTACCTCCCAACACTGAAACATGTTACTACCTCCCAATGCTGAAAAATGTTACTACCTCCCAACACTTCCAAATGTTACTACCTCCCAACGCTGAAAAATGTTACTACCTCCCAACTCTGAAAAATGTTACTATCTCCCAACGCTGAAAAATGTTACTACCTCCCAACGCTTCCAAATGTTACTACCTCCCAACGCTGAAAAATGTTACTACCTCCCAATGCTGAAAAATTTTACTACCTCCCAACGCTTCCAAATGTTACTACCTCCCAACACTGAAAAATGTTACTACCTCCCAACACTTCCAAATGTTACTACCTCCCAATGCTGAAAAATGTTACTACCTCCCAACGCTTCCAAATGTTACTACCTCCCAACGCTGAAAAATGTTACTACCTCCCAATGCTGAAAAATGTTACTACCTCCCAATGCTTCCAAATGTTACTACCTCCCAACGCTGAAAATGTTACTACCTCCCAACACTGAAACATGTTACTACCTCCCAATGCTGAAAATGTTACTACCTCCCAACGCTTCCAAATGTTACTACCTCCCAACTCTGAAAATGTTACTACCTCCCAACGCTGAAAAATGTTACTACCTCCCAACGCTGAAAATGTTACTACCTCCCAACACTGAAAAATGTTACTACCTCCCAACGCTGAAAAATGTTACTACCTCCCAATGCTGAAAAATGTTACTACCTCCCAACGCTTCCAAATGTTACTACCTCCCAACGCTGAAAAATGTTACTACCTCCCAACACTGAAAAATGTTACTACCTCCCAATGCTGAAAAATGTTACTACCTCCCAACACTTCCAAATGTTACTACCTCCCAACGCTGAAAAATTTTACTACCTCCCAATGCTGAAAAATGTTACTACCTCCCAACGCTTCCAAATGTTACTACCTCCCAACGCTTCCAAATGTTACTACCTCCCAACGCTTCCAAATGTTACTATCTCCCAACGCTGAAAAATGTTACTACCTACCAACGCTGAAAATTTTTACTATCTCCCAACGCTGAAAAATGTTACTATCTCCCAACGCTGAAAAATTTTACTACCTCCCAACGCTGAGAAATGTTACTACCTCCCAACTCCAAATGTTACTACCTCCCAACGCCCAAATGTTACTACCTCCCAACGCCTCCAAATGTTACTACCTCCCAACGCCCAACTCCCAACTCTGAAAATGTTACTACCTCCCAACGCTGAAAATGTTACTACCTCCCAACGCTGAAAAATGTTACTACCTCCCAACGCTTCCAAATGTTACTACCTCCCAACGCTGAAAAATGTTACTACCTCCCAACGCTGAGAACTGTTACTACCTCCCAACGCTTCCAAATGTTACTACCTCCCAACGCTGAAAAATGTTACTACCTCCCAACTCTGGAAAATGTTACTACCTCCCAACGCTGAAAAATTTTACTACCTCCCAACGCTGAAAAATGTTACTACCTCCCAACGCTTCCAAATGTTACTACCTCCCAACGCTTCCAAATGTTACTACCTCCCAACTCTGGAAAATGTTACTACCTCCCAACGCTGAAAAATGTTACTACCTCCCAACGCTGAAAAATGTTACTACCTCCCAACGCTGAAAAATGTTACTACCTCCCAACGCTGAGAAATGTTACTACCTCCCAACGCTGAAAAATTTTACTACCTCCCAACGCTGAGAAATGTTACTACCTCCCAACGCTGAAAATTGTTACTACCTCCCAACGCTTCCAAATGTTACTACCTCCCAACGCTGAGAAATGTTACTACCTCCTAACACTGAGAAATGTTACTACCTCCCAACGCTGAGAAATGTTACTACCTCCCAACGCTGAAAAATGTTACTACCTCCCAATGCTGAAAAATGTTACTACCTCCCAACGCTTCCAAATGTTACTACCTCCCAACGCTGAAAAATGTTACTACCTCCCAACACTGAAAAATGTTACTACCTCCCAACGCTGAAAAATGTTACTACCTCCCAATGCTGAAAAATGTTACTACCTCCCAACGCTTCCAAATGTTACTACCTCCCAACGCTGAAAAATGTTACTACCTCCCAACACTGAAAAATGTTACTACCTCCCAACACTTCCAAATGTTACTACCTCCCAACGCTGAAAAATGTTACTACCTCCCAATGCTGAAAAATGTTACTACCTCCCAACGCTGAAAAATGTTACTACCTCCCAACACTGAAAAATGTTACTACCTCCCAACTCTTCCAAATGTTACTACCTCCCAATGCTGAAAAATGTTACTACCTCCCAACGCTGAAAAATGTTACTACCTCCCAATGCTGAAAATGTTACTACCTCCCAATGCTTCCAAATGTTACTACCTCCCAACGCTGAAAATGTTACTACCTCCCAACACTGAAACATGTTACTACCTCCCAATGCTGAAAAATGTTACTACCTCCCAACACTTCCAAATGTTACTACCTCCCAACGCTGAAAAATGTTACTACCTCCCAACTCTGAAAAATGTTACTATCTCCCAACGCTGAAAATGTTACTACCTCCCAACGCTCCAAATGTTACTACCTCCCAACGCTGAAAAATGTTACTACCTCCCAATGCTGAAAATTTACTACCTCCCAACGCTCCAAATGTTACTACCTCCCAACACTGAAAAATGTTACTACCTCCCAACACTTCCAAATGTTACTACCTCCCAACGCTGAAAAATGTTACTACCTCCCAACGCTTCCAAATGTTACTACCTCCCAACGCTGAAAAATGTTACTACCTCCCAATGCTGAAAAATGTTACTACCTCCCAATGCTTCCAAATGTTACTACCTCCCAACGCTGAAAAATGTTACTACCTCCCAACACTGAAACATGTTACTACCTCCCAATGCTGAAAAATGTTACTACCTCCCAACGCTTCCAAATGTTACTACCTCCCAACTCTGGAAAATGTTACTACCTCCCAACGCTGAAAAATGTTACTACCTCCCAACGCTGAAAAATGTTACTACCTCCCAACACTGAAAAATGTTACTACCTCCCAACGCTGAAAATGTTACTACCTCCCAATGCGCTGAAAAATGTTACTATCTCCCAACGCTGAAAAATGTTACTACCTCCCAACGCTGAAAATGTTACTACCTCCCAACGCTCCAAATGTTACTACCTCCCAACGCTCCAAATGTTACTACCTCCCAACTCTGGAAAATGTTACTACCTCCCAACGCTCCAAATGTTACTACCTCCCAACGCTGAAAAATGTTACTACCTCCCAACGCCCAAATGTTACTACCTCCCAACGCTGAAAAATGTTACTACCTCCCAACGCTGAAACTGTTACTACCTCCCAACGCTTCCAAATGTTACTACCTCCCAACGCTGAAAAATGTTACTACCTCCCAACTCTGAAAATGTTACTACCTCCCAATGCTGAAAAATGTTACTATCTCCCAACGCTGAAAAATGTTACTACCTCCCAACGCTGAAAATGTTACTACCTCCCAACGCCTCCAAATGTTACTACCTCCCAACGCTCCAAATGTTACTACCTCCCAACGCCTCCAAATGTTACTACCTCCCAAAAATGTTACTACCTCCCAACTCTGAAAATGTTACTACCTCCCAACGCTCCAAATGTTACTACCTCCCAACGCTGAAAAATGTTACTACCTCCCAACGCTCCAAATGTTACTACCTCCCAACGCTGAAAAATGTTACTACCTCCCAACGCTGAGAACTGTTACTACCTCCCAACGCTTCCAAATGTTACTACCTCCCAACGCTGAAAAATGTTACTACCTCCCAACTCTGGAAAATGTTACTACCTCCCAACGCTGAAAAATGTTACTACCTCCCAACGCTGAAAAATGTTACTACCTCCCAACGCTGAAAAATGTTACTACCTCCCAACGCTGAAAATGTTACTACCTCCCAACGCTGAAAATGTTACTACCTCCCAACGCTTCCAAATGTTACTACCTCCCAACGCTGAAAAATGTTACTACCTCCCAACTCTGAAAATGTTACTACCTCCCAACGCTGAGAAAACTACCTCCCAACGCTTCCAAATGTTACTACCTCCCAACGCTTCCAAATGTTACTACCTCCCAACTCTGAAAATGTTACTACCTCCCAACGCTGAAAAATGTTACTACCTCCCAACGCTGAAAAATGTTACTACCTCCCAACACTGAAAAATGTTACTACCTCCCAACGCTGAAAAATGTTACTACCTCCCAATGCTGAAAAATGTTACTACCTCCCAACGCTTCCAAATGTTACTACCTCCCAACGCTGAAAAATGTTACTACCTCCCAACACTGAAAATGTTACTACCTCCCAATGCTGAAAAATGTTACTACCTCCCAAACTTCCAAATGTTACTACCTCCCAACGCTGAAAAATGTTACTACCTCCCAATGCTGAAAAATGTTACTACCTCCCAACGCTCCAAATGTTACTACCTCCCAACGCTTCCAAATGTTACTACCTCCCAACGCTGAAAAATGTTACTATCTCCCAACGCTGAAAAATGTTACTACCTCCCAACGCTGAAAAATGTTACTACCTCCCAACGCTGAAAAATGTTACTACCTCCCAACGCTGAAAACTGTTACTACCTCCCAACGCTTCCAAATGTTACTACCTCCCAACGCTGCAAAATGTTACTACCTCCCAACGCTGAAAATGTTACTACCTCCCAACGCTGAAAAATTTTACTACCTCCCAACGCTGAAAAATGTTACTACCTCCCAACGCTGAAAAATGTTACTACCTCCCAACGCTGAGAAATGTTACTCCTCCCAACGCTGAAAATTGTTACTACCTCCCAACGCTCCAAATGTTACTACCTCCCAACGCTGAAAAATGTTACTACCTCCCAACTCTGAAAAATGTTACTACCTCCCAACGCTGAGAAATGTTACTACCTCCCAACGCTTCCAAATGTTACTACCTCCCAACGCTTCCAAATGTTACTACCTCCCAACTCTGGAAAATGTTACTACCTCCCAACGCTGAAAAATGTTACTACCTCCCAACGCTGAAAAATGTTACTACCTCCCAACACTGAAAAATGTTACTACCTCCCAACGCTGAAAAATGTTACTACCTCCCAACGCTGAAAATTGTTACTACCTCCCAACGCTGAAAAATTTTACTACCTCCCAACGCTGAAAATGTTACTACCTCCCAACGCTGAAAAATGTTACTACCTCCCAACGCTCCAAATGTTACTACCTCCCAACGCTGAAAATGTTACTACCTCCTAACACTGAGAAATGTTACTACCTCCCAACGCTGAGAAATGTTACTACCTCCCAACGCTGAAAAATGTTACTACCTCCCAATGCTGAAAAATGTTACTACCTCCCAACGCTTCCAAATGTTACTACCTCCCAACGCTGAAAAATTTTACTACCTCCCAACACTGAAAAATGTTACTACCTCCCAACGCTGAAAAATGTTACTACCTCCCAATGCTGAAAAATGTTACTACCTCCCAACACTGAAAAATGTTACTACCTCCCAACGCTGAAAAATGTTACTACCTCCCAACACTGAAAAATGTTACTACCTCCCAACACTTCCAAATGTTACTACCTCCCAACGCTGAAAAATGTTACTACCTCCCAATGCTGAAAAATGTTACTACCTCCCAACGCTGAAAAATGTTACTACCTCCCAACACTGAAAAATGTTACTACCTCCCAACTCTTCCAAATGTTACTACCTCCCAATGCTGAAAAATGTTACTACCTCCCAACGCTGAAAAATGTTACTACCTCCCAATGCTGAAAAATGTTACTACCTCCCAATGCTTCCAAATGTTACTACCTCCCAACGCTGAAAAATGTTACTACCTCCCAACACTGAAAATGTTACTACCTCCCAATGCTGAAAAATGTTACTACCTCCCAACACTTCCAAATGTTACTACCTCCCAACGCTGAAAAATGTTACTACCTCCCAACTCTGAAAAATGTTACTATCTCCCAACGCTGAAAAATGTTACTACCTCCCAACGCTTCCAAATGTTACTACCTCCCAACGCTGAAAAATGTTACTACCTCCCAATGCTGAAAAATTTTACTACCTCCCAACGCTTCCAAATGTTACTACCTCCCAACACTGAAAAATGTTACTACCTCCCAACACTTCCAAATGTTACTACCTCCCAACGCTGAAAAATGTTACTACCTCCCAACGCTTCCAAATGTTACTACCTCCCAACGCTGAAAAATGTTACTACCTCCCAATGCTGAAAAATGTTACTACCTCCCAATGCTTCCAAATGTTACTACCTCCCAACGCTGAAAAATGTTACTACCTCCCAACACTGAAACATGTTACTACCTCCCAATGCTGAAAAATGTTACTACCTCCCAACGCTTCCAAATGTTACTACCTCCCAACTCTGGAAAATGTTACTACCTCCCAACGCTGAAAAATGTTACTACCTCCCAACGCTGAAAAATGTTACTACCTCCCAACACTGAAAAATGTTACTACCTCCCAACGCTGAAAAATGTTACTACCTCCCAATGCTGAAAAATGTTACTATCTCCCAACGCTGAAAAATGTTACTACCTCCCAACGCTGAGAAATGTTACTACCTCCCAACGCCTCCAAATGTTACTACCTCCCAACGCTTCCAAATGTTACTACCTCCCAACTCTGGAAAATGTTACTACCTCCCAACGCTTCCAAATGTTACTACCTCCCAACGCTGAAAAATGTTACTACCTCCCAACGCTTCCAAATGTTACTACCTCCCAACGCTGAAAAATGTTACTACCTCCCAACGCTGAGAACTGTTACTACCTCCCAACGCTTCCAAATGTTACTACCTCCCAACGCTGAAAAATGTTACTACCTCCCAACTCTGGAAAATGTTACTACCTCCCAATGCTGAAAAATGTTACTATCTCCCAACGCTGAAAAATGTTACTACCTCCCAACGCTGAGAAATGTTACTACCTCCCAACGCCTCCAAATGTTACTACCTCCCAACGCTTCCAAATGTTACTACCTCCCAACGCCTCCAAATGTTACTACCTCCCAACGCTTCCAAATGTTACTACCTCCCAACTCTGAAAAATGTTACTACCTCCCAACGCTCCAAATGTTACTACCTCCCAACGCTGAAAATGTTACTACCTCCCAACGCTTCCAAATGTTACTACCTCCCAACGCTGAAAAATGTTACTACCTCCCAACGCTGAGAACTGTTACTACCTCCCAACGCTTCCAAATGTTACTACCTCCCAACGCTGAAAAATGTTACTACCTCCCAACTCTGGAAAATGTTACTACCTCCCAACGCTGAAAAATTTTACTACCTCCCAACGCTGAAAAATGTTACTACCTCCCAACGCTGAAAAATGTTACTACCTCCCAACGCTGAGAAATGTTACTACCTCCCAACGCTGAAAATTGTTACTACCTCCCAACGCTTCCAAATGTTACTACCTCCCAACGCTGAAAAATGTTACTACCTCCCAACTCTGAAAATGTTACTACCTCCCAACGCTGAGAAATGTTACTACCTCCCAACGCTCCAAATGTTACTACCTCCCAACGCTGAAAATGTTACTACCTCCCAACTCTGAAAATGTTACTACCTCCCAACGCTGAAAAATGTTACTACCTCCCAACGCTGAAAAATGTTACTACCTCCCAACACTGAAAAATGTTACTACCTCCCAACGCTGAAAAATGTTACTACCTCCCAATGCTGAAAAATGTTACTACCTCCCAACGCTTCCAAATGTTACTACCTCCCAACGCTGAAAAATTTTACTACCTCCCAACACTGAAAAATGTTACTACCTCCCAATGCTGAAAAATGTTACTACCTCCCAACACTTCCAAATGTTACTACCTCCCAACGCTGAAAAATTTTACTACCTCCCAATGCTGAAAAATGTTACTACCTCCCAACGCCTCCAAATGTTACTACCTCCCAACGCTTCCAAATGTTACTACCTCCCAACGCTGAAAAATGTTACTATCTCCCAACGCTGAAAAATGTTACTACCTACCAACGCTGAAAAATTTTACTACCTCCCAACGCTGAAAAATGTTACTACCTCCCAACGCTGAGAACTGTTACTACCTCCCAACGCTTCCAAATGTTACTACCTCCCAACGCTGAAAAATGTTACTACCTCCCAACTCTGGAAAATGTTACTACCTCCCAACGCTGAAAAATTTTACTACCTCCCAACGCTGAAAAATGTTACTACCTCCCAACGCTGAAAAATGTTACTACCTCCCAACGCTGAGAAATGTTACTACCTCCCAACGCTGAAAATTGTTACTACCTCCCAACGCTTCCAAATGTTACTACCTCCCAACGCTGAAAAATGTTACTACCTCCCAACTCTGAAAAATGTTACTACCTCCCAACGCTGAGAAATGTTACTACCTCCCAACGCTTCCAAATGTTACTACCTCCCAACGCTTCCAAATGTTACTACCTCCCAACTCTGGAAAATGTTACTACCTCCCAACGCTGAAAAATGTTACTACCTCCCAACGCTGAAAAATGTTACTACCTCCCAACACTGAAAAATGTTACTACCTCCCAACGCTGAAAAATGTTACTACCTCCCAATGCTGAAAAATGTTACTACCTCCCAACGCTTCCAAATGTTACTACCTCCCAACGCTGAAAAATTTTACTACCTCCCAACACTGAAAAATGTTACTACCTCCCAATGCTGAAAAATGTTACTACCTCCCAACACTTCCAAATGTTACTACCTCCCAACGCTGAAAAATTTTACTACCTCCCAATGCTGAAAAATGTTACTACCTCCCAACGCTTCCAAATGTTACTACCTCCCAACGCTTCCAAATGTTACTACCTCCCAACGCTGAAAAATGTTACTATCTCCCAACGCTGAAAAATGTTACTACCTACCAACGCTGAAAAATTTTACTATCTCCCAACGCTGAAAAATGTTACTATCTCCCAACACTGAAAAATGTTACTACCTCCCAACGCTGAGAAATGTTACTACCTCCCAACGCCTCCAAATGTTACTACCTCCCAACGCTTCCAAATGTTACTACCTCCCAACACCTCCAAATGTTACTACCTCCCAACGCTTCCAAATGTTACTACCTCCCAACGCTGAAAAATGTTACTACCTCCCAACGCTTCCAAATGTTACTACCTCCCAACGCTGAAAAATGTTACTACCTCCCAACGCTGAGAACTGTTACTACCTCCCAACGCTTCCAAATGTTACTACCTCCCAACGCTGAAAAATGTTACTACCTCCCAACTCTGGAAAATGTTACTATCTCCCAACGCTGAAAAATGTTACTACCTCCCAACGCTTCCAAATGTTACTACCTCCCAACGCTGAAAAATGTTACTACCTCCCAATGCTGAAAAATTTTACTACCTCCCAACGCTTCCAAATGTTACTACCTCCCAACACTGAAAAATGTTACTACCTCCCAACACTTCCAAATGTTACTACCTCCCAACGCTGAAAAATGTTACTACCTCCCAACGCTTCCAAATGTTACTACCTCCCAACGCTGAAAAATGTTACTACCTCCCAATGCTGAAAAATGTTACTACCTCCCAATGCTTCCAAATGTTACTACCTCCCAACGCTGAAAAATGTTACTACCTCCCAACACTGAAACATGTTACTACCTCCCAATGCTGAAAAATGTTACTACCTCCCAACGCTTCCAAATGTTACTACCTCCCAACTCTGGAAAATGTTACTACCTCCCAACGCTGAAAAATGTTACTACCTCCCAACGCTGAAAAATGTTACTACCTCCCAACACTGAAAAATGTTACTACCTCCCAACGCTGAAAAATGTTACTACCTCCCAATGCTGAAAAATGTTACTACCTCCCAACGCTTCCAAATGTTACTACCTCCCAACGCTGAAAAATGTTACTACCTCCCAACACTGAAAAATGTTACTACCTCCCAATGCTGAAAAATGTTACTACCTCCCAACACTTCCAAATGTTACTACCTCCCAACGCTGAAAAATTTTACTACCTCCCAATGCTGAAAAATGTTACTACCTCCCAACGCTTCCAAATGTTACTACCTCCCAACGCTGAAAAATGTTACTACCTCCCAACGCTGAAAAATGTTACTATCTCCCAACGCTGAAAAATGTTACTACCTACCAACGCTGAAAAATTTTACTATCTCCCAACGCTGAAAAATGTTACTATCTCCCAACGCTGAAAAATGTTACTACCTCCCAACGCTGAGAAATGTTACTACCTCCCAACGCTCCAAATGTTACTACCTCCCAACGCTTCCAAATGTTACTACCTCCCAACGCTTCCAAATGTTACTACCTCCCAACGCTTCCAAATGTTACTACCTCCCAACTCTGGAAAATGTTACTACCTCCCCAACGCTTCCAAATGTTACTACCTCCCAACGCTGAAAATGTTACTACCTCCCAACGCTTCCAAATGTTACTACCTCCCAACGCTGAAAAATGTTACTACCTCCCAACGCTGAAAAATGTTACTACCTCCCAACGCTGAAAAATGTTACTACCTCCCAACTCTGAAAAATGTTACTACCTCCCAACGCTGAGAAATGTTACTACCTCCCAACGCTTCCAAATGTTACTACCTCCCAACGCTTCCAAATGTTACTACCTCCCAACTCTGGAAAATGTTACTACCTCCCAACGCTGAAAAATGTTACTACCTCCCAACGCTGAGAAATGTTACTACCTCCCAACGCTGAAAATTGTTACTACCTCCCAACGCTTCCAAATGTTACTACCTCCCAACGCTGAAAAATGTTACTACCTCCCAACGCTGAGAAATGTTACTACCTCCTAACACTGAGAAATGTTACTACCTCCCAACGCTGAAAAATGTTACTATCTCCCAACGCTGAAAAATGTTACTACCTACCAACGCTGAAAAATTTTACTATCTCCCAACGCTGAAAAATGTTACTATCTCCCAACGCTGAAAAATGTTACTATCTCCCAACGCTGAAAAATGTTACTACCTCCCAACGCTGAGAAATGTTACTACCTCCCAACGCCTCCAAATGTTACTACCTCCCAACGCTTCCAAATGTTACTACCTCCCAACGCCTCCAAATGTTACTACCTCCCAACGCTTCCAAATGTTACTACCTCCCAACTCTGGAAAATGTTACTACCTCCCAACGCTTCCAAATGTTACTACCTCCCAACGCTGAAAAATGTTACTACCTCCCAACGCTTCCAAATGTTACTACCTCCCAACGCTGAAAAATGTTACTACCTCCCAACGCTGAGAACTGTTACTACCTCCCAACGCTTCCAAATGTTACTACCTCCCAACGCTGAAAAATGTTACTACCTCCCAACTCTGGAAAATGTTACTACCTCCCAACGCTGAAAAATTTTACTACCTCCCAACGCTGAAAAATGTTACTACCTCCCAACGCTGAAAAATGTTACTACCTCCCAACGCTGAGAAATGTTACTACCTCCCAACGCTGAAAATTGTTACTACCTCCCAACGCTTCCAAATGTTACTACCTCCCAACGCTGAGAAATGTTACTACCTCCCAACGCTGAAAATTGTTACTACCTCCCAACGCTTCCAAATGTTACTACCTCCCAACGCTGAAAAATGTTACTACCTCCCAACGCTGAGAAATGTTACTACCTCCTAACACTGAGAAATGTTACTACCTCCCAACGCTGAAAAATGTTACTATCTCCCAACGCTGAAAAATGTTACTACCTACCAACGCTGAAAAATGTTACTATCTCCCAACGCTGAAAAATGTTACTATCTCCCAACGCTGAAAAATGTTACTACCTCCCAACGCTGAGAAATGTTACTACCTCCCAACGCTGAGAAATGTTACTACCTCCCAACGCTTCCAAATGTTACTACCTCCCAACGCCTCCAAATGTTACTACCTCCCAACGCTTCCAAATGTTACTACCTCCCAACTCTGGAAAATGTTACTACCTCCCAACGCTTCCAAATGTTACTACCTCCCAACGCTGAGAAATGTTACTACCTCCTAACACTGAGAAATGTTACTACCTCCCAACGCTGAAAAATGTTACTACCTCCCAACGCTGAGAACTGTTACTACCTCCCAACGCTTCCAAATGTTACTACCTCCCAACGCTTCCAAATGTTACTACCTCCCAACTCTGGAAAATGTTACTACCTCCCAACGCTGAAAAATTTTACTACCTCCCAACGCTGAAAAATGTTACTACCTCCCAACGCTGAAAAATGTTACTACCTCCCAACGCTGAGAAATGTTACTACCTCCCAACGCTGAAAATTGTTACTACCTCCCAACACTTCCAAATGTTACTACCTCCCAACGCTGAAAAATGTTACTACCTCCCAACTCTGAAAAATGTTACTACCTCCCAACGCTGAGAAATGTTACTACCTCCCAACGCTTCCAAATGTTACTACCTCCCAACGCTTCCAAATGTTACTACCTCCCAACTCTGGAAAATGTTACTACCTCCCAACGCTGAAAAATGTTACTACCTCCCAACGCTGAGAAATGTTACTACCTCCCAACGCTGAAAATTGTTACTACCTCCCAACGCTTCCAAATGTTACTACCTCCCAACGCTGAAAAATGTTACTACCTCCCAACGCTGAGAAATGTTACTACCTCCTAACACTGAGAAATGTTACTACCTCCCAACTCTGAAAAATGTTACTACCTCCCAACGCTGAGAAATGTTACTACCTCCCAACGCCCAAATGTTACTACCTGAAAATGTTACTACCTCCCAACTCTGAAAATGTTACTACCTCCCAACGCTGAAAATGTTACTACCTCCCAACGCTGAAATGTTACTAAACGCTGAAAAATGTTACTACCTCCCAACGCTCCAAATGTTACTACCTCCCAACGCTGAAAATGTTACTACCTCCCAACGCTGAGAAATGTTACTACCTCCTAACGCTGAAAAATGTTACTACCTCCCAACGCTGAAAAATGTTACTATCTCCCAACGCTGAAAAATGTTACTACCTACCAACGCTGAAAAATGTTACTATCTCCCAACGCTGAAAAATGTTACTATCTCCCAACGCTGAAAAATGTTACTACCTCCCAACGCTGAGAAATGTTACTACCTCCCAACGCCTCCAAATGTTACTACCTCCCAACGCTTCCAAATGTTACTACCTCCCAACGCCTCCAAATGTTACTACCTCCCAACGCTTCCAAATGTTACTACCTCCCAACTCTGGAAAATGTTACTACCTCCCAACGCTGAAAAATGTTACTACCTCCCAACGCTGAAAAATGTTACTACCTCCCAACGCTGAGAACTGTTACTACCTCCCAACGCTTCCAAATGTTACTACCTCCCAACGCTTCCAAATGTTACTACCTCCCAACTCTGGAAAATGTTACTACCTCCCAACGCTGAAAAATTTTACTACCTCCCAACGCTGAAAAATGTTACTACCTCCCAACGCTGAAAAATGTTACTACCTCCCAACGCTGAGAAATGTTACTACCTCCCAACGCTGAAAATTGTTACTACCTCCCAACGCTTCCAAATGTTACTACCTCCCAACGCTGAAAAATGTTACTACCTCCCAACTCTGAAAAATGTTACTACCTCCCAACGCTGAGAAATGTTACTACCTCCCAACGCTTCCAAATGTTACTACCTCCCAACGCTTCCAAATGTTACTACCTCCCAACTCTGGAAAATGTTACTACCTCCCAACGCTGAAAAATGTTACTACCTCCCAACGCTGAGAAATGTTACTACCTCCCAACGCTGAAAATTGTTACTACCTCCCAACGCTTCCAAATGTTACTACCTCCCAACGCTGAAAAATGTTACTACCTCCCAACGCTGAGAAATGTTACTACCTCCTAACACTGAGAAATGTTACTACCTCCCAACGCTGAGAAATGTTACTACCTCCCAACGCTGAAAAATGTTACTACCTCCCAATGCTGAACAATGTTACTACCTCCCAACGCTGAAAAATGTTACTACCTCCCAACGCTGAAAAATGTTACTACCTCCCAACACTGAAAAATGTTACTACCTCCCAATGCTGAAAAATGTTACTACCTCCCAACGCTGAAAAATGTTACTACCTCCCAACTCTGAAAAATGTTACTACCTCCCAACGCTGAGAAATGTTACTACCTCCCAACGCTTCCAAATGTTACTACCTCCCAACGCTTCCAAATGTTACTACCTCCCAACTCTGGAAAATGTTACTACCTCCCAACGCTGAAAAATGTTACTACCTCCCAACGCTGAGAAATGTTACTACCTCCCAACGCTGAAAATTGTTACTACCTCCCAACGCTTCCAAATGTTACTACCTCCCAACGCTGAAAAATGTTACTACCTCCCAACGCTGAGAAATGTTACTACCTCCTAACACTGAGAAATGTTACTACCTCCCAACTCTGAAAAATGTTACTACCTCCCAACGCTGAGAAATGTTACTACCTCCCAACGCTTCCAAATGTTACTACCTCCCAACGCTTCCAAATGTTACTACCTCCCAACTCTGGAAAATGTTACTACCTCCCAACGCTGAAAATGTTACTACCTCCCAACGCTGAAAATGTTACTACCTCCCAACGCTGAAAATTGTTACTACCTCCCAACGCTCCAAATGTTACTACCTCCCAACGCTGAAAAATGTTACTACCTCCCAACGCTGAGAAATGTTACTACCTCCTAACACTGAGAAATGTTACTACCTCCCAACGCTGAAAAATGTTACTATCTCCCAACGCTGAAAAATGTTACTACCTACCAACGCTGAAAAATGTTACTATCTCCCAACACTGAAAAATGTTACTATCTCCCAACGCTGAAAAATGTTACTACCTCCCAACGCTGAGAAATGTTACTACCTCCCAACGCCTCCAAATGTTACTACCTCCCAACGCTTCCAAATGTTACTACCTCCCAACGCCTCCAAATGTTACTACCTCCCAACGCTTCCAAATGTTACTACCTCCCAACTCTGGAAAATGTTACTACCTCCCAACGCTTCCAAATGTTACTACCTCCCAACGCTGAAAAATGTTACTACCTCCCAACGCTTCCAAATGTTACTACCTCCCAACGCTGAAAAATGTTACTACCTCCCAACGCTGAAAACTGTTACTACCTCCCAACGCTTCCAAATGTTACTACCTCCCAACCCAACCTCCCAACTCTGGAAAATGTTACTACCTCCCAACGCTGAAAAATGTTACTACCTCCCAACGCTGAAAAATGTTACTACCTCCCAACACTGAAAAATGTTACTACCTCCCAACGCTGAAAACTGTTACTACCTCCCAACGCTGAAAATTGTTACTACCTCCCAACGCTTCCAAATGTTACTACCTCCCAACGCTGAAAATGTTACTACCTCCCAACTCTGAAAAATGTTACTACCTCCCAACGCTGAGAAATGTTACTACCTCCCAACGCTGAGAAATGTTACTACCTCCCAACGCTTCCAAATGTTACTACCTCCCAACTCTGGAAAATGTTACTACCTCCCAACGCTGAAAAATGTTACTACCTCCCAACGCTGAGAAATGTTACTACCTCCCAACGCTGAAAAATGTTACTACCTCCCAACGCTTCCAAATGTTACTACCTCCCAACGCTGAAAATGTTACTACCTCCCAACGCTGAAAATGTTACTACCTCCTAACACTGAAAATGTTACTACCTCCCAACGCTGAGAAATGTTACTACCTCCCAACTCTGAAAATGTTACTACCTCCCAACGCTGAAAATGTTACTACCTCCCAACTACCTCCCAACGCTTCCAAATGTTACTACCTCCCAACTCTGGAAAATGTTACTACCTCCCAACGCTGAAAAATGTTACTACCTCCCAACGCTGAGAAATGTTACTACCTCCCAACGCTGAAAATTGTTACTACCTCCCAACGCTTCCAAATGTTACTACCTCCCAACGCTGAAAAATGTTACTACCTCCCAACGCTGAGAAATGTTACTACCTCCTAACACTGAGAAATGTTACTACCTCCCAACTCTGAAAAATGTTACTACCTCCCAACGCTGAGAAATGTTACTACCTCCCAACGCTTCCAAATGTTACTACCTCCCAACGCTTCCAAATGTTACTACCTCCCAACTCTGGAAAATGTTACTACCTCCCAACGCTGAAAAATGTTACTACCTCCCAACGCTGAGAAATGTTACTACCTCCCAACGCTGAAAATTGTTACTACCTCCCAACGCTTCCAAATGTTACTACCTCCCAACGCTGAAAAATGTTACTACCTCCCAACGCTGAGAAATGTTACTACCTCCTAACACTGAGAAATGTTACTACCTCCCAACGCTGAAAAATGTTACTATCTCCCAACGCTGAAAATGTTACTACCTACCAACGCTGAAAATGTTACTATCTCCCAACACTGAAAAATGTTACTATCTCCCAACGCTGAAAAATGTTACTACCTCCCAACGCTGAGAAATGTTACTACCTCCCAACGCCTCCAAATGTTACTACCTCCCAACGCTTCCAAATGTTACTACCTCCCAACGCCTCCAAATGTTACTACCTCCCAACGCTTCCAAATGTTACTACCTCCCAACTCTGGAAAATGTTACTACCTCCCAACGCTTCCAAATGTTACTACCTCCCAACGCTGAAAAATGTTACTACCTCCCAACGCTTCCAAATGTTACTACCTCCCAACGCTGAAAAATGTTACTACCTCCCAACGCTGAGAACTGTTACTACCTCCCAACGCTTCCAAATGTTACTACCTCCCAACGCTTCCAAATGTTACTACCTCCCAACTCTGGAAAATGTTACTACCTCCCAACGCTGAAAAATTTTACTACCTCCCAACGCTGAAAAATGTTACTACCTCCCAACGCTGAAAAATGTTACTACCTCCCAACGCTGAGAAATGTTACTACCTCCCAACGCTGAAAATTGTTACTACCTCCCAACGCTTCCAAATGTTACTACCTCCCAACGCTGAAAAATGTTACTACCTCCCAACTCTGAAAAATGTTACTACCTCCCAACGCTGAGAAATGTTACTACCTCCCAACGCTTCCAAATGTTACTACCTCCCAACGCTTCCAAATGTTACTACCTCCCAACTCTGGAAAATGTTACTACCTCCCAACGCTGAAAAATGTTACTACCTCCCAACGCTGAGAAATGTTACTACCTCCCAACGCTGAAAATTGTTACTACCTCCCAACGCTGAAAAATGTTACTACCTCCCAACGCTGAAAAATGTTACTACCTCCCAACGCTGAGAAATGTTACTACCTCCTAACACTGAGAAATGTTACTACCTCCCAACGCTGAGAAATGTTACTACCTCCCAACGCTGAAAAATGTTACTACCTCCCAATGCTGAAAAATGTTACTACCTCCCAACGCTGAAAAATGTTACTACCTCCCAACGCTGAAAAATGTTACTACCTCCCAACACTGAAAAATGTTACTACCTCCCAATGCTGAAAAATGTTACTACCTCCCAACGCTGAAAAATGTTACTACCTCCCAACACTGAAAAATGTTACTACCTCCCAACACTTCCAAATGTTACTACCTCCCAATGCTGAAAAATGTTACTACCTCCCAACGCTTCCAAATGTTACTACCTCCCAATGCTGAAAAATGTTACTACCTCCCAACGCTTCCAAATGTTACTACCTCCCAACGCCTCCAAATGTTACTACCTCCCAACGCTTCCAAATGTTACTACCTCCCAACTCTGGAAAATGTTACTACCTCCCAACGCTGAAAAATGTTACTACCTCCCAACGCTTCCAAATGTTACTACCTCCCAACGCTGAAAAATGTTACTACCTCCCAACTCTGAAAAATGTTACTACCTCCCAACGCTGAGAAATGTTACTACCTCCCAACGCTTCCAAATGTTACTACCTCCCAACGCTTCCAAATGTTACTACCTCCCAACTCTGGAAAATGTTACTACCTCCCAACGCTGAAAAATGTTACTACCTCCCAACGCTGAAAAATGTTACTACCTCCCAACGCTGAGAAATGTTACTACCTCCCAACGCTGAAAAATTTTACTACCTCCCAACGCTGAGAAATGTTACTACCTCCCAACGCTGAAAATTGTTACTACCTCCCAACGCTTCCAAATGTTACTACCTCCCAACGCTGAGAAATGTTACTACCTCCTAACACTGAGAAATGTTACTACCTCCCAACGCTGAGAAATGTTACTACCTCCCAACGCTGAAAAATGTTACTACCTCCCAATGCTGAAAAATGTTACTACCTCCCAACGCTCCAAATGTTACTACCTCCCAACGCTGAAAATGTTACTACCTCCCAACACTGAAAAATGTTACTACCTCCCAACGCTGAAAAATGTTACTACCTCCCAATGCTGAAAAATGTTACTACCTCCCAACGCTTCCAAATGTTACTACCTCCCAACGCTGAAAAATGTTACTACCTCCCAACACTGAAAAATGTTACTACCTCCCAATGCTGAAAAATGTTACTACCTCCCAACGCTGAAAAATGTTACTACCTCCCAACACTTCCAAATGTTACTACCTCCCAACACTTCCAAATGTTACTACCTCCCAACGCTGAAAAATGTTACTACTTCCCAATGCTGAAAAATGTTACTACCTCCCAACGCTTCCAAATGTTACTACCTCCCAACGCTTCCAAATGTTACTACCTCCCAACGCTGAAAAATGTTACTACTTCCCAATGCTGAAAATGTTACTACCTCCCAACGCTTGAAAATGTTACTACCTCCCAACGCTTCCAAATGTTACTACCTCCCAACGCTGAAAAATGTTACTATCTCCCAACGCTTCCAAATGTTACTACCTCCCAACGCTGAAAAATGTTACTATCTCCCAACGCTGAAAAATGTTACTATCTCCCAACGCTGAAAAATGTTACTATCTCCCAACGCTGAAAAATGTTACTACCTCCCAACGCTGAAAAATGTTACTACCTCCCAACGCTTCCAAATGTTACTACCTCCCAACGCTTCCAAATGTTACTACCTCCCAACTCTGGAAAATGTTACTACCTCCCAACGCTGAAAAATGTTACTACCTCCCAACGCTGAAAATGTTACTACCTCCCAACGCTGAAAATGTTACTACCTCCCAACGCTGAAAAATGTTACTACCTCCCAACACTGAAAAATGTTACTACCTCCCAATGCTGAAAAATGTTACTACCTCCCAACGCTGAAAAATGTTACTACCTCCCAACACTGAAAAATGTTACTACCTCCCAACACTTCCAAATGTTACTACCTCCCAATGCTGAAAAATGTTACTACCTCCCAACGCTTCCAAATGTTACTACCTCCCAACGCCTCCAAATGTTACTACCTCCCAACGCTTCCAAATGTTACTACCTCCCAACTCTGGAAAATGTTACTACCTCCCAACGCTTCCAAATGTTACTACCTCCCAACGCTTCCAAATGTTACTACCTCCCAACGCTGAAAAATGTTACTACCTCCCAACTCTGAAAAATGTTACTACCTCCCAACGCTGAGAAATGTTACTACCTCCCAACGCTTCCAAATGTTACTACCTCCCAACGCTTCCAAATGTTACTACCTCCCAACGCTTCCAAATGTTACTACCTCCCAACGCTGAAAAATGTTACTACCTCCCAACTCTGAAAAATGTTACTACCTCCCAACGCTGAGAAATGTTACTACCTCCCAACGCTCCAAATGTTACTACCTCCCCCAACCTCCCAACTCTGGAAAATGTTACTACCTCCCAACGCTGAAAAATGTTACTACCTCCCAACGCTGAAAAATGTTACTACCTCCCAACGCTGAAAAATGTTACTACCTCCCAACGCTGAGAAATGTTACTACCTCCCAACGCTGAAAAATTTTACTACCTCCCAACGCTGAGAAATGTTACTACCTCCCAACGCTGAAAATTGTTACTACCTCCCAACGCTTCCAAATGTTACTACCTCCCAACGCTGAGAAATGTTACTACCTCCTAACACTGAGAAATGTTACTACCTCCCAACGCTGAGAAATGTTACTACCTCCCAACGCTGAAAAATGTTACTACCTCCCAATGCTGAAAAATGTTACTACCTCCCAACGCTTCCAAATGTTACTACCTCCCAACGCTGAAAATTTTACTACCTCCCAACACTGAAAATGTTACTACCTCCCAACGCTGAAAAATGTTTACCTCCCAATGCTGAAAAATGTTACTACCTCCCAACGCTTCCAAATGTTACTACCTCCCAACGCTGAAAATGTTACTACCTCCCAACACTGAAAATGTTACTACCTCCCAATGCTGAAAAATGTTACTACCTCCCAACGCTGAAAATGTTACTACCTCCCAACACTTCCAAATGTTACTACCTCCCAACACTTCCAAATGTTACTACCTCCCAACGCTGAAAAATGTTACTACCTCCCAATGCTGAAAAATGTTACTACCTCCCAACGCTTCCAAATGTTACTACCTCCCAACACTTCCAAATGTTACTACCTCCCAACACTTCCAAATGTTACTACCTCCCAACGCTGAAAAATGTTACTACTTCCCAATGCTGAAAAATGTTACTACCTCCCAACGCTTCCAAATGTTACTACCTCCCAACGCTTCCAAATGTTACTACCTCCCAACGCTGAAAAATGTTACTATCTCCCAACGCTTCCAAATGTTACTACCTCCCAACGCTGAAAAATGTTACTATCTCCCAACGCTGAAAAATGTTACTATCTCCCAACGCTGAAAAATGTTACTACCTCCCAACGCTGAAAAATGTTACTACCTCCCAACGCTTCCAAATGTTACTACCTCCCAACGCTTCCAAATGTTACTACCTCCCAACTCTGGAAAATGTTACTACCTCCCAACGCTGAAAAATGTTACTACCTCCCAACGCTGAAAAATGTTACTACCTCCCAACGCTGAAAAATGTTACTACCTCCCAACGCTGAAAAATGTTACTACCTCCCAACACTGAAAAATGTTACTACCTCCCAATGCTGAAAAATGTTACTACCTCCCAACGCTGAAAAATGTTACTACCTCCCAACACTGAAAAATGTTACTACCTCCCAACACTTCCAAATGTTACTACCTCCCAATGCTGAAAAATGTTACTACCTCCCAACGCTGAAAAATGTTACTACCTCCCAACGCTCCAAATGTTACTACCTCCCAACGCTTCCAAATGTTACTACCTCCCAACTCTGGAAAATGTTACTACCTCCCAACGCTTCCAAATGTTACTACCTCCCAACGCTTCCAAATGTTACTACCTCCCAACGCTGAAAAATGTTACTACCTCCCAACTCTGAAAAATGTTACTACCTCCCAACGCTGAGAAATGTTACTACCTCCCAACTCTGGAAAATGTTACTACCTCCCAACGCTTCCAAATGTTACTACCTCCCAACGCTTCCAAATGTTACTACCTCCCAACGCTGAAAAATGTTACTACCTCCCAACTCTGAAAAATGTTACTACCTCCCAACGCTGAGAAATGTTACTACCTCCCAACGCTTCCAAATGTTACTACCTCCCAACGCTTCCAAATGTTACTACCTCCCAACTCTGGAAAATGTTACTACCTCCCAACGCGGAAAAATGTTACTACCTCCCAACGCTGAAAAATGTTACTACCTCCCAACGCTGAAAAATGTTACTACCTCCCAACGCTGAGAAATGTTACTACCTCCCAACGCTGAAAAATTTTACTACCTCCCAACGCTGAGAAATGTTACTACCTCCCAACGCTGAAAATTGTTACTACCTCCCAACGCTTCCAAATGTTACTACATCCCAACGCTGAGAAATGTTACTACCTCCTAACACTGAGAAATGTTACTACCTCCCAACGCTGAGAAATGTTACTACCTCCCAACGCTGAAAAATGTTACTACCTCCCAATGCTGAAAAATGTTACTACCTCCCAACGCTTCCAAATGTTACTACCTCCCAACGCTGAAAAATTTTACTACCTCCCAACACTGAAAAATGTTACTACCTCCCAACGCTGAAAAATGTTACTACCTCCCAATGCTGAAAAATGTTACTACCTCCCAACGCTTCCAAATGTTACTACCTCCCAACGCTGAAAAATGTTACTACCTCCCAACACTGAAAAATGTTACTACCTCCCAATGCTGAAAAATGTTACTACCTCCCAACGCTGAAAAATGTTACTACCTCCCAACACTTCCAAATGTTACTACCTCCCAACACTTCCAAATGTTACTACCTCCCAACGCTGAAAAATGTTACTACCTCCCAATGCTGAAAAATGTTACTACCTCCCAACGCTTCCAAATGTTACTACCTCCCAACGCTTCCAAATGTTACTACCTCCCAACGCTGAAAAATTTTACTATCTCCCAACGCTTCCAAATGTTACTACCTCCCAACGCTGAAAAATGTTACTATCTCCCAACGCTGAAAAATGTTACTACCTCCCAACGCTTCCAAATGTTACTACCTCCCAACGCTTCCAAATGTTACTACCTCCCAACTCTGAAAATGTTACTACCTCCCAACGCTGAAAATGTTACTACCTCCCAACGCTGAAAATGTTACTACCTCCCAACGCTGAAAAATGTTACTACCTCCCAACGCTGAGAACTGTTACTACCTCCCAACGCTTCCAAATGTTACTACCTCCCAACGCTTCCAAATGTTACTACCTCCCAACTCTGGAAAATGTTACTACCTCCCAACGCTGAAAATGTTACTACCTCCCAACGCTGAAAATGTTACTACCTCCCAACGCTGAAAAATGTTACTACCTCCCAACGCTGAGAAATGTTACTACCTCCCAATGCTGAAAAATGTTACTACCTCCCAACGCTGAAAATGTTACTACCTCCCAACACTGAAAAATGTTACTACCTCCCAACACTTCCAAATGTTACTACCTCCCAATGCTGAAAATGTTACTACCTCCCAACGCTTCCAAATGTTACTACCTCCCAACGCCTCCAAATGTTACTACCTCCCAACGCTTCCAAATGTTACTACCTCCCAACGCTGAAAAATGTTACTACCTCCCAATGCTGAAAAATGTTACTACCTCCCAACGCTTCCAAATGTTACTACCTCCCAACGCTGAAAAATTTTACTACCTCCCAACACTGAAAAATGTTACTACCTCCCAACGCTGAAAAATGTTACTACCTCCCAATGCTGAAAAATGTTACTACCTCCCAACGCTGAAAATGTTACTACCTCCCAACGCTGAAAAATGTTACTACCTCCCAACACTGAAAATGTTACTACCTCCCAATGCTGAAAAATGTTACTACCTCCCAACGCTGAAAAATGTTACTACCTCCCAACACTTCCAAATGTTACTACCTCCCAACACTTCCAAATGTTACTACCTCCCAACGCTGAAAAATGTTACTACCTCCCAATGCTGAAAAATGTTACTACCTCCCAACGCTTCCAAATGTTACTACCTCCCAACGCTTCCAAATGTTACTACCTCCCAACGCTGAAAAATTTTACTATCTCCCAACGCTTCCAAATGTTACTACCTCCCAACGCTGAAAAATGTTACTATCTCCCAACGCTGAAAAATGTTACTACCTCCCAACGCTTCCAAATGTTACTACCTCCCAACGCTTCCAAATGTTACTACCTCCCAACTCTGGAAAATGTTACTACCTCCCAACGCTGAAAAATGTTACTACCTCCCAACGCTGAAAAATGTTACTACCTCCCAACGCTGAAAAATGTTACTACCTCCCAACGCTGAGAACTGTTACTACCTCCCAACGCTTCCAAATGTTACTACCTCCCAACGCTTCCAAATGTTACTACCTCCCAACTCTGGAAAATGTTACTACCTCCCAACGCTGAAAAATGTTACTACCTCCCAACGCTGAAAAATGTTACTACCTCCCAACGCTGAAAAATGTTACTACCTCCCAACGCTGAGAAATGTTACTACCTCCCAATGCTGAAAAATGTTACTACCTCCCAACGCTGAAAAATGTTACTACCTCCCAACACTGAAAAATGTTACTACCTCCCAACACTTCCAAATGTTACTACCTCCCAATGCTGAAAAATGTTACTACCTCCCAACGCTTCCAAATGTTACTACCTCCCAACGCCTCCAAATGTTACTACCTCCCAACGCTTCCAAATGTTACTACCTCCCAACTCTGGAAAATGTTACTACCTCCCAACGCTTCCAAATGTTACTACCTCCCAACGCTTCCAAATGTTACTACCTCCCAACGCTGAAAAATGTTACTACCTCCCAACTCTGAAAAATGTTACTACCTCCCAACGCTTCCAAATGTTACTACCTCCCAACGCTTCCAAATGTTACTACCTCCCAACGCTTCCAAATGTTACTACCTCCCAACTCTGGAAAATGTTACTACCTCCCAACGCTGAAAAATGTTACTACCTCCCAACGCTGAAAAATGTTACTACCTCCCAACGCTGAAAAATTTTACTACCTCCCAACGCTGAGAAATGTTACTACCTCCCAACGCTGAAAAATTTTACTACCTCCCAACGCTGAGAAATGTTACTACCTCCCAACGCTGAAAATTGTTACTACCTCCCAACGCTTCCAAATGTTACTACCTCCCAACGCTGAGAAATGTTACTACCTCCTAACACTGAGAAATGTTACTACCTCCCAACGCTGAGAAATGTTACTACCTCCCAACGCTGAAAAATGTTACTACCTCCCAATGCTGAAAAATGTTACTACCTCCCAACGCTTCCAAATGTTACTACCTCCCAACGCTGAAAAATTTTACTACCTCCCAACACTGAAAAATGTTACTACCTCCCAACGCTGAAAAATGTTACTACCTCCCAATGCTGGAAAAATGTTACTACCTCCCAACGCTTCCAAATGTTACTACCTCCCAACGCTGAAAAATGTTACTACCTCCCAACACTGAAAAATGTTACTACCTCCCAATGCTGAAAAATGTTACTACCTCCCAACGCTGAAAAATGTTACTACCTCCCAACACTTCCAAATGTTACTACCTCCCAACACTTCCAAATGTTACTACCTCCCAACGCTGAAAAATGTTACTACCTCCCAATGCTGAAAAATGTTACTACCTCCCAACGCTTCCAAATGTTACTACCTCCCAACGCTTCCAAATGTTACTACCTCCCAACGCTGAAAAATGTTACTATCTCCCAACGCTTCCAAATGTTACTACCTCCCAACGCTGAAAAATGTTACTATCTCCCAACGCTGAAAAATGTTACTACCTCCCAACGCTGAAAAATGTTACTACCTCCCAACGCTTCCAAATGTTACTACCTCCCAACGCTTCCAAATGTTACTACCTCCCAACTCTGGAAAATGTTACTACCTCCCAACGCTGAAAAATGTTACTACCTCCCAACGCTGAAAAATGTTACTACCTCCCAACGCTGAAAAATGTTACTACCTCCCAACGCTGAAAAATGTTACTACCTCCCAACGCTGAGAACTGTTACTACCTCCCAACGCTGAAAAATGTTACTACCTCCCAACGCTGAAAAATGTTACTACCTCCCAACTCTGGAAAATGTTACTACCTCCCAACGCTGAAAAATGTTACTACCTCCCAACGCTGAAAAATGTTACTACCTCCCAACGCTGAAAAATGTTACTACCTCCCAACGCTGAGAAATGTTACTACCTCCCAACGCTGAAAAATGTTACTACCTCCCAACGCTGAAAAATGTTACTACCTCCCAACGCTGAAAAATGTTACTACCTCCCAACGCTGAAAAATGTTACTACCTCCCAACGCTGAGAAATGTTACTACCTCCCAACGCTGAAAAATTGTTACTACCTCCCAACGCTGAGAAATGTTACTACCTCCCAACGCTGAAAATTGTTACTACCTCCCAACGCTTCCAAATGTTACTACCTCCCAACGCTTCCAAATGTTACTACCTCCCAACGCTGAGAAATGTTACTACCTCCTAACACTGAGAAATGTTACTACCTCCCAACGCTTCCAAATGTTACTACCTCCCAACGCTGAAAAATGTTACTACCTCCCAACACTGAAAAATGTTACTACCTCCCAATGCTGAAAAATGTTACTACCTCCCAACGCTGAAAAATGTTACTACCTCCCAACACTGAAAAATGTTACTACCTCCCAACACTTCCAAATGTTACTACCTCCCAATGCTGAAAAATGTTACTACCTCCCAATGCTTCCAAATGTTACTACCTCCCAACTCTGAAAAATGTTACTATCTCCCAACGCTGAAAAATGTTACTACCTCCCAACGCTTCCAAATGTTACTACCTCCCAACTCTGAAAAATGTTACTACCTCCCAACGCTTCCAAATGTTACTACCTCCCAACGCCTCCAAATGTTACTACCTCCCAACGCTTCCAAATGTTACTACCTCCCAACTCTGGAAAATGTTACTACCTCCCAACGCTTCCAAATGTTACTACCTCCCAACGCTGAAAAATGTTACTACCTCCCAACGCTTCCAAATGTTACTACCTCCCAACGCTGAAAAATGTTACTACCTCCCAACGCTGAGAAATGTTACTACCTCCCAACGCTGAAAAATGTTACTACCTCCCAACGCTGAAAAATGTTACTACCTCCCAACGCTGAAAAATGTTACTACCTCCCAACGCTGAAAAATGTTACTACCTCCCAACGCTGAGAAATGTTACTACCTCCCAACGCTGAAAATTGTTACTACCTCCCAACGCTGAGAAATGTTACTACCTCCCAACGCTGAAAATTGTTACTACCTCCCAACGCTTCCAAATGTTACTACCTCCCAACGCTTCCAAATGTTACTACCTCCCAACGCTGAGAAATGTTACTACCTCCTAACACTGAGAAATGTTACTACCTCCCAACGCTTCCAAATGTTACTACCTCCCAACGCTGAAAAATGTTACTACCTCCCAACACTGAAAAATGTTACTACCTCCCAATGCTGAAAAATGTTACTACCTCCCAACGCTGAAAAATGTTACTACCTCCCAACACTGAAAAATGTTACTACCTCCCAACACTTCCAAATGTTACTACCTCCCAATGCTGAAAAATGTTACTACCTCCCAATGCTTCCAAATGTTACTACCTCCCAACTCTGAAAAATGTTACTATCTCCCAACGCTGAAAAATGTTACTACCTCCCAACGCTGAAAAATGTTACTACCTCCCAACGCTGAAAAATGTTACTACCTCCCAACGCTGAGAACTGTTACTACCTCCCAACGCTGAAAAATGTTACTACCTCCCAACGCTGAAAAATGTTACTACCTCCCAACTCTGGAAAATGTTACTACCTCCCAACGCTGAAAAATGTTACTACCTCCCAACGCTGAAAAATGTTACTACCTCCCAACGCTGAAAAATGTTACTACCTCCCAACGCTGAGAAATGTTACTACCTCCCAACGCTGAAAAATGTTACAATGTTACTACCTCCCAACGCTGAGAAATGTTACTACCTCCCAACGCTGAAAAATTGTTACTACCTCCCAACGCTGAGAAATGTTACTACCTCCCAACGCTGAAAATTGTTACTACCTCCCAACGCTTCCAAATGTTACTACCTCCCAACGCTTCCAAATGTTACTACCTCCCAACGCTGAGAAATGTTACTACCTCCTAACACTGAGAAATGTTACTACCTCCCAACGCTTCCAAATGTTACTACCTCCCAACGCTGAAAAATGTTACTACCTCCCAACACTGAAAAATGTTACTACCTCCCAATGCTGAAAAATGTTACTACCTCCCAACGCTGAAAAATGTTACTACCTCCCAACACTGAAAAATGTTACTACCTCCCAACACTTCCAAATGTTACTACCTCCCAATGCTGAAAAATGTTACTACCTCCCAATGCTTCCAAATGTTACTACCTCCCAACTCTGAAAAATGTTACTATCTCCCAACGCTGAAAAATGTTACTACCTCCCAACGCTTCCAAATGTTACTACCTCCCAACTCTGAAAAATGTTACTACCTCCCAACGCTGAAAAATGTTACTACCTCCCAACGCTCCAAATGTTACTACCTCCCAACGCTGAAAATGTTACTACCTCCCAACTCTGGAAAATGTTACTACCTCCCAACGCTTCCAAATGTTACTACCTCCCAACGCTGAAAAATGTTACTACCTCCCAACGCTTCCAAATGTTACTACCTCCCAACGCTGAAAAATGTTACTACCTCCCAACGCTGAGAAATGTTACTACCTCCCAACGCTGAAAAATGTTACTACCTCCCAACGCTGAAAAATGTTACTACCTCCCAACGCTGAAAAATGTTACTACCTCCCAACGCTGAAAAATGTTACTACCTCCCAACGCTGAGAAATGTTACTACCTCCCAACGCTGAAAAATTGTTACTACCTCCCAACGCTGAGAAATGTTACTACCTCCCAACGCTGAAAATTGTTACTACCTCCCAACGCTTCCAAATGTTACTACCTCCCAACGCTTCCAAATGTTACTACCTCCCAACGCTGAGAAATGTTACTACCTCCTAACACTGAGAAATGTTACTACCTCCCAACGCTTCCAAATGTTACTACCTCCCAACGCTGAAAAATGTTACTACCTCCCAACACTGAAAAATGTTACTACCTCCCAATGCTGAAAAATGTTACTACCTCCCAACGCTGAAAATGTTACTACCTCCCAACACTGAAAAATGTTACTACCTCCCAACACTTCCAAATGTTACTACCTCCCAATGCTGAAAAATGTTACTACCTCCCAATGCTTCCAAATGTTACTACCTCCCAACTCTGAAAATGTTACTATCTCCCAACGCTGAAAAATGTTACTACCTCCCAACGCTTCCAAATGTTACTACCTCCCAACTCTGAAAAATGTTACTACCTCCCAACGCTTCCAAATGTTACTACCTCCCAACGCCTCCAAATGTTACTACCTCCCAACGCTTCCAAATGTTACTACCTCCCAACTCTGGAAAATGTTACTACCTCCCAACGCTTCCAAATGTTACTACCTCCCAACGCTGAAAAATGTTACTACCTCCCAACGCTTCCAAATGTTACTACCTCCCAACGCTGAAAAATGTTACTACCTCCCAACGCTGAGAAATGTTACTACCTCCCAACGCTGAAAATTGTTACTATCTCCCAACGCTGAGAAATGTTACTACCTCCCAACGCTGAGAAATGTTACTACCTCCCAACGCTTCCAAATGTTACTACCTCCCAATGCTGAAAAATGTTACTACCTCCCAACGCTGAAAAATGTTACTACCTCCCAACGATGAGAAATGTTACTACCTCCCAACGCTGAAAAATGTTACTACCTCCCAACGCTGAGAAATGTTACTACCTCCCAACGCTGAAAATTGTTACTACCTCCCAATGCTTCCAAATGTTACTACCTCCCAACGCTTCCAAATGTTACTACCTCCCAACGCTGAGAAATGTTACTACCTCCAACGCTGAGAAATGTTCCTACCTCCCAACGCTGAAAATGTTACTACCTCCCAACACTGAAAAATGTTACTACCTCCCAACGCTGAAAATTGTTACTACCTGCCAACGCTGAAAAATGTTACTACCTCCCAACGCTTCCAAATGTTACTACCTCCCAACGCTGAAAATGTTACTATCTCCCAACGCTTCCAAATGTTACTACCTCCCAACTCTGAAAATGTTACTACCTCCCAACGCTTCCAAATGTTACTACCTCCCAACGCTGAAAAATGTTACTACCTCCCAACGCTTCCAAATGTTACTACCTCCCAACGCTGAAAAATGTTACTATCTCCCAACGCTGAAAAATGTTACTACCTCCCAACGCTGAAAAATGTTACTACCTCCCAACGCTTCCAAATGTTACTACCTCCCAACGCTTCCAAATGTTACAACCTCCCAACGCTGAAAAATGTTACTACCTCCCAACGCTGAAAAATGTTACTACCTCCCAACGCTGAGAAATGTTACTACCTCCCAATGCTGAAAAATGTTACTACCTCCCAACGCTGAAAAATGTTACTACCTCCCAACACTGAAAAATGTTACTACCTCCCAACACTTCCAAATGTTACTACCTCCCAATGCTGAAAAATGTTACTACCTCCCAACGCTTCCAAATGTTACTACCTCCCAACGCCTCCAAATGTTACTACCTCCCAACGCTTCCAAATGTTACTACCTCCCAACGCTGAAAAATGTTACTACCTCCCAATGCTGAAAAATGTTACTACCTCCCAACGCTTCCAAATGTTACTACCTCCCAACGCTGAAAAATTTTACTACCTCCCAACACTGAAAAATGTTACTACCTCCCAACGCTGAAAAATGTTACTACCTCCCAATGCTGAAAAATGTTACTACCTCCCAACGCTTCCAAATGTTACTACCTCCCAACGCTGAAAAATGTTACTACCTCCCAACACTGAAAAATGTTACTACCTCCCAATGCTGAAAAATGTTACTACCTCCCAACGCTGAAAAATGTTACTACCTCCCAACACTTCCAAATGTTACTACCTCCCAACACTTCCAAATGTTACTACCTCCCAACGCTGAAAAATGTTACTACCTCCCAATGCTGAAAAATGTTACTACCTCCCAACGCTTCCAAATGTTACTACCTCCCAACGCTTCCAAATGTTACTACCTCCCAACGCTGAAAAATTTTACTATCTCCCAACGCTTCCAAATGTTACTACCTCCCAACGCTGAAAAATGTTACTATCTCCCAACGCTGAAAAATGTTACTACCTCCCAACGCTTCCAAATGTTACTACCTCCCAACGCTTCCAAATGTTACTACCTCCCAACTCTGGAAAATGTTACTACCTCCCAACGCTGAAAAATGTTACTACCTCCCAACGCTGAAAAATGTTACTACCTCCCAACGCTGAAAAATGTTACTACCTCCCAACGCTGAGAACTGTTACTACCTCCCAACGCTTCCAAATGTTACTACCTCCCAACGCTTCCAAATGTTACTACCTCCCAACTCTGGAAAATGTTACTACCTCCCAACGCTGAAAATGTTACTACCTCCCAACGCTGAAAAATGTTACTACCTCCCAACGCTGAAAAATGTTACTACCTCCCAACGCTGAGAAATGTTACTACCTCCCAATGCTGAAAAATGTTACTACCTCCCAACGCTGAAAAATGTTACTACCTCCCAACACTGAAAAATGTTACTACCTCCCAACACTTCCAAATGTTACTACCTCCCAATGCTGAAAAATGTTACTACCTCCCAACGCTTCCAAATGTTACTACCTCCCAACGCCTCCAAATGTTACTACCTCCCAACGCTTCCAAATGTTACTACCTCCCAACTCTGGAAAATGTTACTACCTCCCAACGCTTCCAAATGTTACTACCTCCCAACGCTTCCAAATGTTACTACCTCCCAACGCTGAAAAATGTTACTACCTCCCAACTCTGAAAAATGTTACTACCTCCCAACGCTTCCAAATGTTACTACCTCCCAACGCTTCCAAATGTTACTACCTCCCAACGCTTCCAAATGTTACTACCTCCCAACTCTGGAAAATGTTACTACCTCCCAACGCTGAAAAATGTTACTACCTCCCAACGCTGAAAATGTTACTACCTCCCAACGCTGAAAAATTTTACTACCTCCCAACGCTGAGAAATGTTACTACCTCCCAACGCTGAAAAATTTTACTACCTCCCAACGCTGAGAAATGTTACTACCTCCCAACGCTGAAAATTGTTACTACCTCCCAACGCTTCCAAATGTTACTACCTCCCAACGCTGAGAAATGTTACTACCTCCTAACACTGAGAAATGTTACTACCTCCCAACGCTGAGAAATGTTACTACCTCCCAACGCTGAAAAATGTTACTACCTCCCAATGCTGAAAATGTTACTACCTCCCAACGCTTCCAAATGTTACTACCTCCCAACGCTGAAAAATTTTACTACCTCCCAACACTGAAAAATGTTACTACCTCCCAACGCTGAAAAATGTTACTACCTCCCAATGCTGAAAAATGTTACTACCTCCCAACGCTTCCAAATGTTACTACCTCCCAACGCTGAAAAATGTTACTACCTCCCAACACTGAAAAATGTTACTACCTCCCAATGCTGAAAAATGTTACTACCTCCCAACGCTGAAAAATGTTACTACCTCCCAACACTTCCAAATGTTACTACCTCCCAACACTTCCAAATGTTACTACCTCCCAACGCTGAAAAATGTTACTACCTCCCAATGCTGAAAAATGTTACTACCTCCCAACGCTCCAAATGTTACTACCTCCCAACGCTTCCAAATGTTACTACCTCCCAACGCTGAAAAATGTTACTATCTCCCAACGCTTCCAAATGTTACTACCTCCCAACGCTGAAAAATGTTACTATCTCCCAACGCTGAAAAATGTTACTACCTCCCAACGCTGAAAAATGTTACTACCTCCCAACGCTTCCAAATGTTACTACCTCCCAACGCTTCCAAATGTTACTACCTCCCAACTCTGGAAAATGTTACTACCTCCCAACGCTGAAAATGTTACTACCTCCCAACGCTGAAAAATGTTACTACCTCCCAACGCTGAAAAATGTTACTACCTCCCAACGCTGAAAAATGTTACTACCTCCCAACGCTGAAAACTGTTACTACCTCCCAACACTGAAAAATGTTACTACCTCCCAACGCTGAAAACTGTTACTACCTCCCAACTCTGAAAATGTTACTACCTCCCAACGCTGAAAAATGTTACTACCTCCCAACGCTGAAAAATGTTACTACCTCCCAACGCTGAAAAATGTTACTACCTCCCAACGCTGAGAAATGTTACTACCTCCCAACGCTGAAAAATGTTACTACCTCCCAACGCTGAAAAATGTTACTACCTCCCAACGCTGAAAATGTTACTACCTCCCAACGCTGAAAATGTTACTACCTCCCAACGCTGAGAACTGTTACTACCTCCCAACGCTGAAAATTGTTACTACCTCCCAACGCTGAAAAATTTTACTACCTCCCAATGCTGAAAAATGTTACTACCTCCCAACGCTTCCAAATGTTACTACCTCCCAACGCTTCCAAATGTTACTACCTCCCAACGCTGAGAAATGTTACTACCTCCCAACGCTGAGAAATGTTACTACCTCCCAACGCTTCCAAATGTTACTACCTCCCAACGCTGAAAAATGTTACTACCTCCCAACACTGAAAAATGTTACTACCTCCCAATGCTGAAAAATGTTACTACCTCCCAACGCTGAAAAATGTTACTACCTCCCAACACTGAAAAATGTTACTACCTCCCAACACTTCCAAATGTTACTACCTCCCAATGCTGAAAAATGTTACTACCTCCCAATGCTTCCAAATGTTACTACCTCCCAACTCTGAAAAATGTTACTATCTCCCAACGCTGAAAAATGTTACTACCTCCCAACGCTTCCAAATGTTACTACCTCCCAACTCTGAAAATGTTACTACCTCCCAACGCTTCCAAATGTTACTACCTCCCAACGCTCCAAATGTTACTACCTCCCAACGCTTCCAAATGTTACTACCTCCCAACTCTGGAAAATGTTACTACCTCCCAACGCTTCCAAATGTTACTACCTCCCAACGCTGAAAAATGTTACTACCTCCCAACGCTTCCAAATGTTACTACCTCCCAACGCTGAAAATGTTACTACCTCCCAACGCTGAGAAATGTTACTACCTCCCAACGCTGAAAATTGTTACTATCTCCCAACGCTGAGAAATGTTACTACCTCCCAACGCTGAGAAATGTTACTACCTCCCAACGCTTCCAAATGTTACTACCTCCCAATGCTGAAAAATGTTACTACCTCCCAACGCTGAAAAATGTTACTACCTCCCAACGATGAGAAATGTTACTACCTCCCAACGCTGAAAAATGTTACTACCTCCCAACGCTGAGAAATGTTACTACCTCCCAACGCTGAAAATTGTTACTACCTCCCAATGCTTCCAAATGTTACTACCTCCCAACGCTTCCAAATGTTACTACCTCCCAACGCTGAGAAATGTTACTACCTCCTAACGCTGAGAAATGTTCCTACCTCCCAACGCTGAAAAATGTTACTACCTCCCAACACTGAAAAATGTTACTACCTCCCAACGCTGAAAATTGTTACTACCTGCCAACGCTGAAAAATGTTACTACCTCCCAACGCTTCCAAATGTTACTACCTCCCAACGCTGAAAAATGTTACTATCTCCCAACGCTTCCAAATGTTACTACCTCCCAACTCTGGAAAATGTTACTACCTCCCAACGCTTCCAAATGTTACTACCTCCCAACGCTGAAAAATGTTACTACCTCCCAACGCTTCCAAATGTTACTACCTCCCAACGCTGAAAAATGTTACTATCTCCCAACGCTGAAAAATGTTACTACCTCCCAACGCTGAAAAATGTTACTACCTCCCAACGCTTCCAAATGTTACTACCTCCCAACGCTTCCAAATGTTACAACCTCCCAACTCTGGAAAATGTTACTACCTCCCAACGCTGAAAAATGTTACTACCTCCCAACGCTGAAAAATGTTACTACCTCCCAACGCTGAAAAATGTTACTACCTCCCAACGCTGAAAAATGTTACTACCTCCCAACGCTGAGAACTGTTACTACCTCCCAACGCTGAAAAATGTTACTACCTCCCAACGCTGAAAAATGTTACTACCTCCCAACTCTGGAAAATGTTACTACCTCCCAACGCTGAAAAATGTTACTACCTCCCAACGCTGAAAAATGTTACTACCTCCCAACGCTGAAAAATGTTACTACCTCCCAACGCTGAGAAATGTTACTACCTCCCAACGCTGAAAAATTGTTACTACCTCCCAACGCTGAGAAATGTTACTACCTCCCAACGCTGAAAATTGTTACTACCTCCCAACGCTTCCAAATGTTACTACCTCCCAACGCTTCCAAATGTTACTACCTCCCAACGCTGAAAAATGTTACTATCTCCCAACGCTGAAAAATGTTACTACCTCCCAACGCTGAAAAATGTTACTACCTCCCAACGCTTCCAAATGTTACTACCTCCCAACGCTTCCAAATGTTACAACCTCCCAACTCTGGAAAATGTTACTACCTCCCAACGCTGAAAAATGTTACTACCTCCCAACGCTGAAAAATGTTACTACCTCCCAACGCTGAAAAATGTTACTACCTCCCAACGCTGAAAAATGTTACTACCTCCCAACGCTGAGAACTGTTACTACCTCCCAACGCTGAAAAATGTTACTACCTCCCAACGCTGAAAAATGTTACTACCTCCCAACTCTGGAAAATGTTACTACCTCCCAACGCTGAAAAATGTTACTACCTCCCAACGCTGAAAAATGTTACTACCTCCCAACGCTGAAAAATGTTACTACCTCCCAACGCTGAGAAATGTTACTACCTCCCAACGCTGAAAAATTGTTACTACCTCCCAACGCTGAGAAATGTTACTACCTCCCAACGCTGAAAATTGTTACTACCTCCCAACGCTTCCAAATGTTACTACCTCCCAACGCTTCCAAATGTTACTACCTCCCAACGCTGAGAAATGTTACTACCTCCTAACACTGAGAAATGTTACTACCTCCCAACGCTTCCAAATGTTACGACCTCCCAACGCTGAAAAATGTTACTACCTCCCAACACTGAAAAATGTTACTACCTCCCAATGCTGAAAAATGTTACTACCTCCCAACGCTGAAAAATGTTACTACCTCCCAACACTGAAAAATGTTACTACCTCCCAACACTTCCAAATGTTACTACCTCCCAATGCTGAAAAATGTTACTACCTCCCAATGCTTCCAAATGTTACTACCTCCCAACTCTGAAAAATGTTACTATCTCCCAACGCTGAAAAATGTTACTACCTCCCAACGCTTCCAAATGTTACTACCTCCCAACTCTGAAAAATGTTACTACCTCCCAACGCTTCCAAATGTTACTACCTCCCAACGCCTCCAAATGTTACTACCTCCCAACGCTTCCAAATGTTATTACCTCCCAACTCTGGAAAATGTTACTACCTCCCAACGCTTCCAAATGTTACTACCTCCCAACGCTGAAAAATGTTACTACCTCCCAACGCTTCCAAATGTTACTACCTCCCAACGCTGAAAAATGTTACTACCTCCCAACGCTGAGAAATGTTACTACCTCCCAACGCTGAAAATTGTTACTATCTCCCAACGCTGAGAAATGTTACTACCTCCCAACGCTGAGAAATGTTACTACCTCCTAACGCTGAGAAATGTTCCTACCTCCCAACGCTGAAAAATGTTACTACCTCCCAACACTGAAAAATGTTACTACCTCCCAACGCTGAAAATTGTTACTACCTGCCAACGCTGAAAAATGTTACTACCTCCCAACGCTTCCAAATGTTACTACCTCCCAACGCTGAAAAATGTTACTATCTCCCAACGCTTCCAAATGTTACTACCTCCCAACGCTGAAAAATGTTACTATCTCCCAACGCTGAAAAATGTTACTACCTCCCAACGCTGAAAAATGTTACTACCTCCCAACGCTTCCAAATGTTACTACCTCCCAACGCTTCCAAATGTTACAACCTCCCAACTCTGGAAAATGTTACTACCTCCCAACGCTGAAAAATGTTACTACCTCCCAACGCTGAAAAATGTTACTACCTCCCAACGCTGAAAAATGTTACTACCTCCCAACGCTGAAAAATGTTACTACCTCCCAACGCTGAGAACTGTTACTACCTCCCAACGCTGAAAAATGTTACTACCTCCCAACGCTGAAAAATGTTACTACCTCCCAACTCTGGAAAATGTTACTACCTCCCAACGCTGAAAAATGTTACTACCTCCCAACGCTGAAAAATGTTACTACCTCCCAACGCTGAAAAATGTTACTACCTCCCAACGCTGAGAAATGTTACTACCTCCCAACGCTGAAAAATTGTTACTACCTCCCAACGCTGAGAAATGTTACTACCTCCCAACGCTGAAAATTGTTACTACCTCCCAACGCTTCCAAATGTTACTACCTCCCAACGCTTCCAAATGTTACTACCTCCCAACGCTGAGAAATGTTACTACCTCCTAACACTGAGAAATGTTACTACCTCCCAACGCTTCCAAATGTTACTACCTCCCAACGCTGAAAAATGTTACTACCTCCCAACACTGAAAAATGTTACTACCTCCCAATGCTGAAAAATGTTACTACCTCCCAACGCTGAAAAATGTTACTACCTCCCAACACTGAAAAATGTTACTACCTCCCAACACTTCCAAATGTTACTACCTCCCAATGCTGAAAAATGTTACTACCTCCCAATGCTTCCAAATGTTACTACCTCCCAACTCTGAAAAATGTTACTATCTCCCAACGCTGAAAAATGTTACTACCTCCCAACGCTTCCAAATGTTACTACCTCCCAACTCTGAAAAATGTTACTACCTCCCAACGCTTCCAAATGTTACTACCTCCCAACGCCTCCAAATGTTACTACCTCCCAACGCTTCCAAATGTTACTACCTCCCAACTCTGGAAAATGTTACTACCTCCCAACGCTTCCAAATGTTACTACCTCCCAACGCTGAAAAATGTTACTACCTCCCAACGCTTCCAAATGTTACTACCTCCCAACGCTGAAAAATGTTACTACCTCCCAACGCTGAGAAATGTTACTACCTCCCAACGCTGAAAATTGTTACTATCTCCCAACGCTGAGAAATGTTACTACCTCCCAACGCTGAGAAATGTTACTACCTCCCAACGCTTCCAAATGTTACTACCTCCCAATGCTGAAAAATGTTACTACCTCCCAACGCTGAAAAATGTTACTACCTCCCAACGATGAGAAATGTTACTACCTCCCAACGCTGAGAACTGTTACTACCTCCCAACGCTTCCAAATGTTACTACCTCCCAACGCTTCCAAATGTTACAACCTCCCAACTCTGGAAAATGTTACTACCTCCCAACGCTGAAAAATGTTACTACCTCCCAACGCTGAAAAATGTTACTACCTCCCAACGCTGAAAAATGTTACTACCTCCCAACGCTGAAAAATGTTACTACCTCCCAACGCTGAGAACTGTTACTACCTCCCAACGCTGAAAAATGTTACTACCTCCCAACGCTGAAAAATGTTACTACCTCCCAACGCTGAAAAATGTTACTACCTCCCAACTCTGGAAAATGTTACTACCTCCCAACGCTGAAAAATGTTACTACCTCCCAACGCTGAAAAATGTTACTACCTCCCAACGCTGAAAAATGTTACTACCTCCCAACGCTGAGAAATGTTACTACCTCCCAACGCTGAAAAATGTTACTACCTCCCAACGCTGAGAAATGTTACTACCTCCCAACGCTGAAAATTGTTACTACCTCCCAACGCTTCCAAATGTTACTACCTCCCAACGCTTCCAAATGTTACTACCTCCCAACGCTGAGAAATGTTACTACCTCCTAACACTGAGAAATGTTACTACCTCCCAACGCTTCCAAATGTTACTACCTCCCAACGCTGAAAACTGTTACTACCTCCCAACACTGAAAAATGTTACTACCTCCCAACGCTGAAAAATGTTACTACCTCCCAACGCTGAAAACTGTTACTACCTCCCAACACTGAAAAATGTTACTACCTCCCAACACTACAAAATGTTACTACCTCCCAATGCTGAAAAATGTTACTACCTCCCAATGCTTCCAAATGTTACTACCTCCCAACTCTGAAAAATGTTACTATCTCCCAACGCTGAAAAATGTTACTACCTCCCAACGCTTCCAAATGTTACTACCTCCCAACGCTGAAAAATGTTACTACCTCCCAACGCTTCCAAATGTTACTACCTCCCAACGCTCCAAATGTTACTACCTCCCAACGCTTCCAAATGTTACTACCTCCCAACTCTGAAAATGTTACTACCTCCCAACGCTTCCAAATGTTACTACCTCCCAACGCTGAAAAATGTTACTACCTCCCAACGCTTCCAAATGTTACTACCTCCCAACGCTGAAAAATGTTACTACCTCCCAACGCTGAGAAATGTTACTACCTCCCAACGCTGAAAATTGTTACTATCTCCCAACGCTGAGAAATGTTACTACCTCCCAACGCTGAGAAATGTTACTACCTCCCAACGCTTCCAAATGTTACTACCTCCCAATGCTGAAAAATGTTACTACCTCCCAACGCTGAAAAATGTTACTACCTCCCAACGATGAGAAATGTTACTACCTCCCAACGCTGAAAAATGTTACTACCTCCCAACGCTGAGAAATGTTACTACCTCCCAACGCTGAAAATTGTTACTACCTCCCAATGCTTCCAAATGTTACTACCTCCCAACGCTTCCAAATGTTACTACCTCCCAACGCTGAGAAATGTTACTACCTCCTAACGCTGAGAAATGTTCCTACCTCCCAACGCTGAAAAATGTTACTACCTCCCAACACTGAAAAATGTTACTACCTCCCAACGCTGAAAATTGTTACTACCTGCCAACGCTGAAAAATGTTACTACCTCCCAACGCTTCCAAATGTTACTACCTCCCAACGCTGAAAAATGTTACTACATCCCAACACTGAAAAATGTTACTACCTCCCAATGCTGAAAAATGTTACTACCTCCCAACGCTGAAAAATTTTACTACCTCCCAACACTTCCAAATGTTACTACCTCCCAACACTTCCAAATGTTACTACCTCCCAACGCTGAAAAATGTTACTACCTCCCAATGCTGAAAAATGTTACTACCTCCCAACGCTTCCAAATGTTACTACCTCCCAACGCTTCCAAATGTTACTACCTCCCAACGCTGAAAAATGTTACTATCTCCCAACGCTTCCAAATGTTACTACCTCCCAACCCTGAAAAATGTTACTATCTCCCAACGCTGAAAAATGTTACTATCTCCCAACGCTGAAAAATGTTACTACCTCCCAACGCTGAAAAATGTTACTACCTCCCAACGCTTCCAAATGTTACTACCTCCCAACGCTTCCAAATGTTACTACCTCCCAACTCTGGAAAATGTTACTACCTCCCAACGCTGAAAAATGTTACTACCTCCCAACGCTGAAAAATGTTACTACCTCCCAACGCTGAGAACTGTTACTACCTCCCAACGCTTCCAAATGTTACTTCCTCCCAACGCTTCCAAATGTTACTATCTCCCAACTCTGGAAAATGTTACTACCTCCCAACGCTGAAAAATGTTACTACCTCCCAACGCTGAAAAATTTTACTACCTCCCAACGCTGAAAAATGTTACTACCTCCCAACGCTGAGAAATGTTACTACCTCCCAACGCTGAAAAATTGTACTACCTCCCAACGCTTCCAAATGTTACTACCTCCCAACGCTGAAAATTGTTACTACCTCCCAACGCTTCCAAATGTTACTACCTCCCAACGCTTCCAAATGTTACTACCTCCCAACGCTGAGAAATGTTACTACCTCCTAACACTGAGAAATGTTACTACCTCCCAACGCTGAGAAATGTTACTACCTCCCAACGCTGAAAAATGTTACTACCTCCCAATGCTGAAAAATGTTACTACCTCCCAACGCTTCCAAATGTTACTACCTCCCAACGCTGAAAAATGTTACTACCTCCCAACACTGAAAAATGTTACTACCTCCCAATGCTGAAAAATGTTACTACCTCCCAACGCTGAAAAATGTTACTACCTCCCAACACTGAAAAATGTTACTACCTCCCAATGCTGAAAAATGTTACTACCTCCCAATGCTTCCAAATGTTACTACCTCCCAACTCTGAAAAATGTTACTATCTCCCAACGCTGAAAAATGTTACTACCTCCCAACGCTTCCAAATGTTACTACCTCCCAACTCTGAAAAATGTTACTACCTCCCAACGCTTCCAAATGTTACTACCTCCCAACGCCTCCAAATGTTACTACCTCCCAACGCTTCCAAATGTTACTACCTCCCAACGCTTCCAAATGTTACTACCTCCCAACTCTGGAAAATGTTACTACCTCCCAACGCTTCCAAATGTTACTACCTCCCAACGCTGAAAAATGTTACTACCTCCCAACGCTTCCAAATGTTACTACCTCCCAACGCTGAAAAATGTTACTACCTCCCAACGCTGAGAAATGTTACTACCTCCCAACTCTGAAAAATGTTACTACCTCCCAACGCTTCCAAATGTTACTACCTCCCAACGCCTCCAAATGTTACTACCTCCCAACGCTTCCAAATGTTACTACCTCCCAACTCTGGAAAATGTTACTACCTCCCAACGCTTCCAAATGTTACTACCTCCCAACGCTGAAAAATGTTACTACCTCCCAACGCTTCCAAATGTTACTACCTCCCAACGCTGAAAAATGTTACTACCTCCCAACGCTGAGAAATGTTACTACCTCCCAACGCTGAAAATTGTTACTATCTCCCAACGCTGAGAAATGTTACTACCTCCCAACGCTGAGAAATGTTACTACCTCCCAACGCTTCCAAATGTTACTACCTCCCAATGCTGAAAAATGTTACTACCTCCCAACGCTGAAAAATGTTACTACCTCCCAACGATGAGAAATGTTACTACCTCCCAACGCTGAAAAATGTTACTACCTCCCAACGCTGAGAAATGTTACTACCTCCCAACGCTGAAAATTGTTACTACCTCCCAATGCTTCCAAATGTTACTACCTCCCAACGCTTCCAAATGTTACTACCTCCCAACGCTGAGAAATGTTACTACCTCCTAACGCTGAGAAATGTTCCTACCTCCCAACGCTGAAAAATGTTACTACCTCCCAACACTGAAAAATGTTACTACCTCCCAACGCTGAAAATTGTTACTACCTGCCAACGCTGAAAAATGTTACTACCTCCCAACGCTTCCAAATGTTACTACCTCCCAACGCTGAAAAATGTTACTACATCCCAACACTGAAAAATGTTACTACCTCCCAATGCTGAAAAATGTTACTACCTCCCAACGCTGAAAAATGTTACTACCTCCCAACACTTCCAAATGTTACTACCTCCCAACACTTCCAAATGTTACTACCTCCCAACGCTGAAAAATGTTACTACCTCCCAATGCTGAAAAATGTTACTACCTCCCAACGCTGAAAAATGTTACTACCTCCCAACGCTTCCAAATGTTACTACCTCCCAACGCTGAAAAATGTTACTATCTCCCAACCCTGAAAAATGTTACTATCTCCCAACGCTGAAAAATGTTACTATCTCCCAACGCTGAAAAATGTTACTACCTCCCAACGCTGAAAAATGTTACTACCTCCCAACGCTTCCAAATGTTACTACCTCCCAAACTCCTGGAAAATGTTACTACCTCCCAACTCTGAAAATGTTACTACCTCCCAACGCTGAAAAATGTTCCCAACGCTGAAAAATGTTACTACCTCCCAACGCTGAAAAATGTTACTACCTCCCAACGCTGAGAACTGTTACTACCTCCCAACGCTTCCAAATGTTACTTCCTCCCAACGCTTCCAAATGTTACTATCTCCCAACTCTGGAAAATGTTACTACCTCCCAACGCTGAAAAATGTTACTACCTCCCAACGCTGAAAAATTTTACTACCTCCCAACGCTGAAAAATGTTACTACCTCCCAACGCTGAGAAATGTTACTACCTCCCAACGCTGAAAAATTGTACTACCTCCCAACGCTGAGAAATGTTACTACCTCCCAACGCTGAAAATTGTTACTACCTCCCAACGCTTCCAAATGTTACTACCTCCCAACGCTTCCAAATGTTACTACCTCCCAACGCTGAGAAATGTTACTACCTCCTAACACTGAGAAATGTTACTACCTCCCAACGCTGAGAAATGTTACTACCTCCCAACGCTGAAAAATGTTACTACCTCCCAATGCTGAAAAATGTTACTACCTCCCAACGCTTCCAAATGTTACTACCTCCCAACGCTGAAAAATGTTACTACCTCCCAACACTGAAAAATGTTACTACCTCCCAATGCTGAAAAATGTTACTACCTCCCAACGCTGAAAAATGTTACTACCTCCCAACACTGAAAAATGTTACTACCTCCCAACACTTCCAAATGTTACTACCTCCCAATGCTGAAAAATGTTACTACCTCCCAATGCTTCCAAATGTTACTACCTCCCAACTCTGAAAAATGTTACTATCTCCCAACGCTGAAAAATGTTACTACCTCCCAACGCTTCCAAATGTTACTACCTCCCAACTCTGAAAAATGTTACTACCTCCCAACGCTTCCAAATGTTACTACCTCCCAACGCCTCCAAATGTTACTACCTCCCAACGCTTCCAAATGTTACTACCTCCCAACGCTTCCAAATGTTACTACCTCCCAACTCTGGAAAATGTTACTACCTCCCAACGCTTCCAAATGTTACTACCTCCCAACGCTGAAAAATGTTACTACCTCCCAACGCTGAAAAATGTTACTACCTCCCAACGCTGAAAAATGTTACTACCTCCCAACGCTGAGAAATGTTACTACCTCCCAACGCTGAAAATTGTTACTATCTCCCAACGCTGAGAAATGTTACTACCTCCCAACGCTGAGAAATGTTACTACCTCCCAACGCTTCCAAATGTTACTACCTCCCAATGCTGAAAAATGTTACTACCTCCCAACGCTGAAAAATGTTACTACCTCCCAACGATGAGAAATGTTACTACCTCCCAACGCTGAAAAATGTTACTACCTCCCAACGCTGAGAAATGTTACTACCTCCCAACGCTGAAAATTGTTACTACCTCCCAATGCTTCCAAATGTTACTACCTCCCAACGCTTCCAAATGTTACTACCTCCCAACGCTGAGAAATGTTACTACCTCCTAACGCTGAGAAATGTTCCTACCTCCCAACGCTGAAAAATGTTACTACCTCCCAACACTGAAAAATGTTACTACCTCCCAACGCTGAAAATTGTTACTACCTGCCAACGCTGAAAAATGTTACTACCTCCCAACGCTGAAAAATGTTACTACCTCCCAACTCTGAGAAATGTTACTACCTCCCAACGCTGAAAAATGTTACTACCTCCCAACGCTGAAAATTGTTACTACCTGCCAACGCTGAAAAATGTTACTACCTCCCAACGCTGAAAAATGTTACTACCTCCCAACTCTGAGAAATGTTACTACCTCCCAACGCTGAAAAATGTTACTACCTCCCAACTCTGAGAAATGTTACTACCTCCCAACGCTGAAAAATGTTACTACCTCCCAACGCTGAAAAATGTTACTACCTCCCAACGCTGAAAAATGTTACTACCTCCCAACGCTGAAAATTGTTACTACCTGCCAACACTGAAAAATGTTACTACCTCCCAACGCTGAAAAATGTTACTACCTCCCAACTCTGAGAAATGTTACTACCTCCCAACGCTGAAAAATGTTACTACCTCCCAACGCTGAAAATTGTTACTACCTGCCAACGCTGAAAAATGTTACTACCTCCCAACGCTGAAAAATGTTACTACCTCCCAACTCTGAGAAATGTTACTACCTCCCAACGCTGAAAAATGTTACTACCTCCCAACGCTGAAAACAGCAGAGGGAGCACCCCCCTGTCCACATCGACGGGACCGCAGTGGAGAAGATCAAAAGCTTCATGTTCTTCAGCGTACACATCACTGACAATCTGAAATGGTCCACCCACACAGACATTGTGGTGATGAAGGAGCAACAACGCCTCTTCAACCTCAGGAAGCTGAAGAAATTTGGCTTGGTCCCTAAGACCCTCACAAACTTTTACAGATGCACAATTGAGAGCATCCTGTCGGGGGTGGAGCAGTCTGTCAAACACATCACCGGGGGCACACTGCCTGCCCTCCAGGACACCTACAGCACCCGATGTCACAGGAAGGCCAAAAAGATCATCGAGGACATCAACCACCCGAGCTACTGCCTGTTCACGCTGCTATCATCCAGAAGGCGAGGTCAGTACAAGTACATCAAAGCTGGGACCGGGAGACTGAAAAACAGCTTCTATCTCAAGGCCATCAGAATGTTAAATAGCCATCACTAGCCGGCTACCACTCGGTTGCGCAACCCTGCATCTTAGAGGCTGCTGCCCTGTGTACATAGACATGGAATCCTTGATGATCTTCTTGGCCTTCCTGTGACATCCTAATCTATTGATTTATTTTGACTGGGAATATATGTTGGTCACAGATTTAAAAAAGTTCTAGGCATGGATCAGAAAGCCAGTCAGTATCTGGTGTGACCACCGCTTGCCTCATGTAGTATGACACATATCCTTCGCATAGAGTTGGCTTGTAAGAATATTTTAAGACACAACGCAGAGGACTAAAGGTGAAGAGGGAATTAACAATCAATGGAAATAGTTGTTTTTCTGTAATAGGGAATTGTTGATTAATGGGTCAGAGACATGGGAGGAATTTCAGTCCAGGACTCATAGCTACATGTGGCAAGTTCTCATTGGTTCAAATTGAGCCTGAAATGGGATACTTGTTATCTGGCCATTGGCCCAATTTTATTGCCAGGAATTCTAATTGTTCATCCACAGGCTAGGGTTGGGTATTATAAATGACATCCTGTCACTTAGTTATGTGGAGAATCACTAAGGAGAAGGAAGAAGGAACATCTGTCATCTACTTCCCAGCATAACAACTATGATTTGTTCTCTTTGAATAAGCCTATTTTCCTCCCCCTGATTTGCTTTGGGGAGTGTGTTATTGAAGGATAAGATCAACAGGCTGTTGATTGTTGTCTGTTGTGGCCTGTGGAATGTTGTCCTACTACTTTCCAATGGCTGTGCGAAGTTGCTGGATATTGGCGGGAACTGGAACACACTGCCAAAGATTTTTGTATCTAAACCAAGATAGACCACAGCCTGCCATCTCCAACGTGAACAAATGAGTCATAGTGGGCAGAACAAGCAAGGAGGTGGGCAGAGCCAAGCACGATCTAGCAAGATCCCATTGGCCCATTCTAGCATACGTCTGCATATTTCAGGTAGGGAATGCCTACTCTGGCAAAGTCGACAAAACTTAGTCCACTCTGTTCATAACAGATGGTAGTTTTTAGAACAGAAAACTGTATTAAGATCAAATGTTTCAGCGATGACAAAATGTGCAGAATGTCGGCCAAAATCCACCTCCTTCCATCTTCTCCCACTGATGGACACTGGGCTTCCTCTCATTACCATATATGGTAGTAAGTGGAAACATCAAGCGGATGCTTCACATTTGGTGAAATATCTGTCTCATTGTTCTATCTGTGACACTGTCGTACACGTCGATCCACAGCATCCAAAACATGCTCAATGGGTGACATATCTGGTGACTATGCAGGCCATAGAAGAACTGGGACATTTTCAGCTTCTAGGAATTGTGTACAGATCATTGCGACATGGGGCCGTGCATTATAATGCTGAAACATGAGGTGATGGCGGCGGATGAATGGTACGACAATGGGCCTTTGGATCTCTTCACGGTATCTCTGTGCATTCAAATTGCCATCAATATAATGCAATTGTGTTGGTTGTCCTTAGCTTGAGCCGGCCCATTCCATAACCCCACCAGCACCATGTTCACAACGTTGACATCAGCATCTTGTTTCTATCTGTCTTCCACCCACTTGCACACACAACGCCATACATGCTGTCTGCCATCTGACCGTGACAGTTGAAACGGGGATTCATCCGTGAAGTGCACACTTCTCCGGGGAGCCAGTGGCCATTGAAGGTGAGCATTTGCCCACTGAAGTCGGTTACAACACCAAACTGTAGTCAGGTCAAGACCCTGGTGAGGACAACGAACATGCAGATGAGCTTCCCCGAGACGGTTTCTGACAGTTTGTGCAGAAATTCTTTGGTTGTGCAAACCCACAGTTTCGTCAGCAATGCAGGTGGCTGGTCTCAGACGATCCCGCTGGTGAAGAAGCCAGATGTGAAGGTCCTGGGCAGGCGTGGTTACATGTGGCCTGTAGACATCTGTGGTGCACCTGTATAATGATCATGCTGTTTAATCAGTTTCTTGATATGCCACACCTGTCTGGTAGATGGATTATCTTGGCAAAGTAGAAATGCTCACTAACAGGGATGTAAACACATTTCTGGGATCTTTAATTTCAGACCAACACTTTGCATTTATATTTTTGTTCAGTGTAGCTTCTCCTCTTCTCTCTCTCTTTTTGTCGTTCCTCTCCATCGGGAGAATGGGCGAAGAGAACAACAAAACAGCAACACTTTTGTCTTAATTTATATTTTATCACTATCCCCTCCATCGCCTTCATGTTCATGCCCTAACATGCACCAGACATGACAGTGTGCATCACTGTCAATTTGACTATTCTATTGTATTTACACACACATTTTGTTACATTTCAGTCATTTAGCAGACTGTCTTATCCAGAGCGACTTACGGTAGTGAGTGCATACATTTGAATACTTTTTTCATACACACACACACACACACACACACACACACATACACACATATGCCCACACATACATGTACAAACACATATGCACACACACACACACAAACACATATACACACATGCACAAACACATATGCACACACACATGCACGCACACTCACTCACTCACTCACTCGCTCAAACACGCACACACACACACACACACACACACACACACACACACACACACACACACACACATACATACACACACACCTCCACCTTTCTCAGCTGAAGCACCGTTGCTTCAGTAACCATGACAACCTGGGATGTTTTCCCTGCAAAGAAAAACAAACTAATGTGTCTCCTATCTCCTCTCCCCTCTGTTTAAGAACCCATCCCACCTGTCACAGTGTGTGCGTGTGTGTGTGCGTGTGTGCGTGTGTGTGTGTGTGTGTGTGGCCTGTGGGTAGGTGTGAGGCTTGCCCTCAATAGCATGAATCAACAATGGGACATCCTGTCAAGGATGAGGAGGAGGTGCATTAGTAGAGGGACTTATAGAGGACTTAACATTATTATTGATGACGGGACATCTACTGGTTACAAAGGAGCTTTTCTTCTGTCAGCACCTCAACATTGTCTAGGAAACCCTGACTGAACAACCATGTGTTTCTGTTTTCAAGGTCCGGCTGTAGGTTAATGTATGTTTATATTGTGATAAATCAGTGTGTGTCGGGGGTGGAGTGGAGGGGGGAGTGTGTGTGTGTGTGTGTACTATACTGTATGTAATAGTGACAACAGTGTTATGAATCGCCCTTGTGTACAGAAACCATTATCAGGTTTGTTGTGATGTGAGTGTTGTGATATGTATTGTGTGTGTTTGTCACTAACCTGTGTGTGTGTGTGTGTGTGTGTGTGTGTGTGTGTGTGTGTGTGTGTGTGTGTGTGTGTGTGTGTGTGTGTGTGTAGACGACGGACTACACCCCGGGAACCTGGAGAAGAACCGATGTCCATCTGGAGAACCCGGAGTACCACACCAGATGGTTCTTCAAATACTTCCTGGGCAAAGGTCTGTTCTACTCCTCTCCTCTCTGTTACACACACACACACACACACACAAACACACACACACCAGACCTGTGTTCAAAAACATGTGTATTTGATTAGTTGTTATTTAAATACTTATTTCTGTGAATTTGAGTATTTTCCAATAAAATGGCTCGAATCAACTACTCCAATAAATTGCCCAATAATGTTTGTATCATGTTTTGTGCTGCTACCATGTTGTGTTGCTACCATGTTGTGGTTATGTGGTGTTGCTACCATGCTGTGTTGTCATGTGTTGCTGCCTTGCTATGTTGTTGTCTTAGGTCTCTCTTTATGTAGTGTTGTATTGTCTCTCTTGTTGTGATGTGTGTTTTGTCCTATATTGATATTGTATTTATGATTATTGTTTAAGGCCTTTTGCCTTTTGGTAGGCTGTCATTGTAAATAAGAATTTGTTCTTAACTGACTTGCCTAGGTAAATACATAAATATAAATTATATTGGAAGTATTTTAAAGTATTTTGAAAATAATTTCCCATAAATTGCCTAATATTTGAAATTATTTTCAAATACGTATTTCAAATGCCTGGGCTAAATGTATGGGAGTGTATTTGAATCCAACCTTGTCACTAGAAATACCAGTCGACTTCCGACTTCCTCGGCGCTCACAAAAAAGAATCAATTGGCGCAGCACTGGGATTGAACTCATAACACTCAGACCACTGCGTCATGGCAATTCACAATGTTCTAGCAAGTACTTGATGGTACTTGATGGAAACATGGCATTGTCTTTACTTATTTTGTTTTAAGTCTTCTTAACTTTAACCACGCTGAATTAATACTTAAAAGTAACCCTTTGAGTTGTTTCTGTTTTAAACCTGAAACCACGCTGAATTAACCCTGTAACCAAGCTGAATTAACCCTGTAACCAAGCTGAATTAACCCTGTAACCAAGCTGAATTAACCCTGTAACCACGCTGAATTAACCCTATAACCACGCTGAATTAACCCTGTAACCAAGCTGAATTAACCCTGTAACCACGCTGAATTAACCCTGTAACCACGCTGAATTAACACTGTACCACGCTGAATTAACCCTGTAACCACTTCGGAATTAACCCTGTAACCACACTGAATTAACCCTGTAACCACTATGGAATTAATGCTGTAACCATGCTGAATTAACCCTGTAACCACTACGGAATTAATGCTGTAACCACGCTGAATTAACCCTGTAACCACTACGGAATTAACCCTGTAACCACACTGAATTAACCATGTAACCACTACGGAATTAATGCTGTAACCACTACGGAATTAATGCTTTAACCACGCTGAATTAACCCTGTAACCACTACGGGATTAACGCTGTAACCACTACGGAATTAACCCTGTAACCACTACGGAATTAATGCTGTAACCACGCTGAATTAACCCTGTAACCACTACGGAATTAACGCTGTAACCACGCTGAATTAACCCTGTAACCACTACGGAATTAACCCTGTAACCACTACGGAATTAACCCTGTAACCACTACGGTATTAACCCTGTAACCACGCTGAATTAACCCTGTAACCACTACGGAATTAACGCTGTAACCACTACGGAATTAATGCTGTAACTACTACGGAATTAACCCTGTAACCACTATGGAATTAATGCTGTAACCACGCTGAATTAACCCTGTAACCACTACGGAATTAACGCTGTAACCACACTGAATTAACCCTGTAACCACTACGGTATTAACCCTGTAACCACATGGAATTAACCCTGTAACCACTACGGTATTAACGCTGTAACCACGCTGAATTAACCCTGTAACCACTACGGTATTAACGCTGTAACCACGTGGAATTAACCCTGTAACCACTACGGTATTAACCCTGTAACCACGCTGAATTAACCCTGTAACCACGCTGAAATAACCCTGTAACCACTATGGAATTAACCCTGAAACCACGCTGAATTAACCCTGTAACCACTACGGAATTAACCCAGTAACCACACTGAATTAACCCTGTAACCACACTGAATTAACCCTGAAACCATGTGGAATTAACTCAGTAACCACATGGAATTAACCCTGTAACCACACTGAATTAACCCTGTAACCACACTGAATTAACCCTGAAACCACGTGGAATTAACCCAGTAACCACATGGAATTAACCCTGAAACCACGCTGAATTCATTCGTAAAAGATTCATCCATATTACAATGAATTTCATAGTGAAACTATGAACAACTATGAGATCAGGTTGTTTGAATAAATGTATTTTGAGTATTTTCAAAAACTGTACATTGCAATATTCAGCTACTTGTTTTTCAAATAAAATATTTCAACACTCTAAACACCTTCAAATATCTGTAAAATGAATTGAAATACGCTAAATATTATATAAACCCAGGTCTGACATACACACACACGCACACAGGACCTGACCAGTATACAGACTGCAGGGTCAGGACTTTTTCCAGACCATGTGACCTGACCAGTATACAGACTGTAGGGCCAGGACTTTTTCCAGACCATGTGACCTGACCAGTATACAGACTGTAGGGTCAGGACTTTTTCCAGACCATGTGACCTGACCAGTATACAGACTGTAGGGTCAGAACTTTTTCCAGACCATGTGACCTGACCAGTATACAGACTGTAGGGCCAGGACTCTTTCCTGGTCCGGTCACATGGTCAGGTAAAGTCCTTACCCTCGCTCCTAGTTTAATGGTAGTTTATCAGCTGGCAGGGTGAATCCCATAGATCCTTCCATAGCTACAGTGGACCTGCAGACACAGCCCGGCACAACCCAGAAAGAAGCAGACAGTCAGAGGAAGATGGTGGGCAGAGGCTCACTTCTCACGCACACACACACACACACGCACATGCATATGCACACACACACACACACACACACGCTGGGAGATAACAACATTAGCATCTGACTGGCTCCCTAGTCAACATGAGCAGCCAGCAGCCTCCTGAGAGCCTAGTCATGGTGGTCGTTAAAAATGCATTACCCCCCTCCTTCCTTCCCTCCTTCTTCCTTCTATCTTTCAGCTAGGTGGGTGGGGGGTCTTATACTTTTTAAACACAGAACAAAACAAGGCCCCAAGTCTAAGTCCAAGTGAACTGATTCAAATCAGAATAAATACCTTTCATAGAGGGAGTCAGGGGAACAATGAGTAGAGAAAGAGATGGAGAGAGAGAAATAAATCAATGGAGAGAGAGAGAGGTGGAGAGAGAGATGGAGAGAGAGAAAGAAAGGGATGGAGGGAGAAAAAGAAAGGGATGTAGAGAGAGGTGGAGAGAGAGAGAAAGGGATGTAGAGAGGGAGAGAAAGGGATGGAGAGAGAGAGAGAGAGAGAAAGGGATGTAGAGAGAAAAAGAAAGGGATGTAGAGAGATGGAGAGAGAGAAAGAAAGAAATGGATGAAGAGAGAGGGGGCGAGAGAAGGCAGAGTTCCTGTTTTTAATTGGGTTTCGGGGTTCTGGTCAGTGTTAGGTCTGAATACGTTGCCGTGTCAACCAGGTAGAGAGGGCGCTGAATGTGAAGCGGTTCTGTTGTGTATGACCCACATGCACGCACACATCCACACCCACACACACGCACATGCACATGCACACTCACGCACATACACTCACACATATAGTGGGGCAAAAAAGTATTTAGTCAGCCACCAATTGTGCAAGTTCTCCCACTTAAAAAGATGAGAGAGGCCTGTAATTTTCATCATAGGTACACTTCAAATATGACACAAAATGAGGGGGAAAAATCCAGAAAATCACATTGTAGGATTTTTTATTAATTTAATGGCAAAATATGGTGGGAAAAAAAGTATTTGGTCACCTACAAGCAATATTTCTGGCTCTCACAGACCTGTAACTTCTTCTTTAAGAGGCTCCTCTGTCCTCCACTCGTTACCTGTATTAATGGCACCTGTTTGAACTTGTTATCAGTATAAAAGACACATGTCCACAACCTCAAACAGTCACACTCCAAACTTCACTATGGCCAAGACCAAAGAGCTGTCAAAGGACACCAGAAACAAAATTGTAGACCTGCACCAGGCTGGGAAGACTGAATCTGCAATAGGTAAGCAGCTTGGTTTGAAGAAATCAACTGTGGAAGCAATTATTAGGAAATGGAAGACATACAAGACCACTGATAATCTCCCTCGATCTGGGGCTCCACGCAAGATCTCACCCCGTGGGGTCAAAATTATCACAAGAACGGTGAGCAAAAATCCCAGAACCACACGGGGGGACCTAGTGAATGACCTGCAGAGAGCTGGGACCAAAGTAACAAAGCCTACCATCAGTAACACACTACACCGCCAGGGACTCAAATCCTGCAGTGCCAGACGTGTCCCCCTGCTTAAGCCAGTACATGTCCAGGCCCATCTAAAGTTTGCTAGAGAGCATTTGGATGATCCAGAAGAAGATTGGGAGAATGTCATATGGTCAGAAGAAACCAAAATATAACTTTTTGGTAAAAACTCAACTCGTTGTGTTTGGAGGACAAAGAATGCTGAGTTGCATCCAAAGAACACCATACCTACTGTGAAGCACGGGGGTGGAAACATCATGCTTTGGGGCTGTTTTTCTGCAAAGGGACCAGGACGAAGGAAAGAATGAATGGGGCCACGTATCGTGAGATTTTTAGTGAAAACCTCCTTCCACCAGCAAGGGCATTGAAGATGAAACGTGGCTGGGTCTTTCAGCATGACAATGATCCCAAACACACCGCCCGGGCAACGAAGGAGTGGCTTCGTAAGAAGCATTTCAAGGTCCTGGAGTGGCCTAGCCAGTCTCCAGATCACAACCCCATAGAAAATCTTTGGAGGGAGTTGAAAGTCCGTGTTGCCCAGCAACAGCCCCAAAACATCACTGCTCTAGAGGAGATCTGCATGGAGGAATGAGCCAAAATACCAGCAACAGTGTGTGAGAACCTTGTGAAGACTTACAGAAATGTTTGACCTCTGTCATTGCCAAAAAAAGGGTATATAACAGTATTTAAAAAGTATTGAGATAACTTTTGTTATTGACCAAATACTTATTTTCCACCATAATTTGCAAATAAATTCATAAAAAATCCTACAATGTGATTTTCTGGATTTTTTTTTCTCTTTTTGTCTGTCATAGTTGAAGTGTACCTATGATGAAAATTACAGGCCTCTCTCATCTTTTTAAGTGGGAGAACTTGCACAATTGGTGGCTGACTAAATACTTTTTTGCCCCACTGTATATTAAAGCAGATACATATGCATGCATGCACACACTACTCAACATTCCATACAGGAAAAACTAGACCTCACCGTGACTTCCTGACAGAAATTAACAGAAACTCTCATGACCACACAACAAACAAATAAACAAACGACAGAAAAACAATTATAAATCAATTCAAAACGAAAACTAGCATTCAGATAGTGCCTCCCCGTTTCACTCAGTTTGGGAATGTTTTCTCCTGTTTCGTCCCTAGTAAGTGTGTGACAGTGTGTGTAACACTGTGTGTTTCCCCTCCAGTCCACCAGAACTATATTGGTACGGATGCAGAGAAGAATCCCTTCTACCTGTCTGTGGTTCTGTCCGACCAGAACAACCAGCGGGTCCCTCAGTACAGAGCCATCCTCTGGAGGAAGACAGTAAGGATCTAGAATTAGATCACCCTTCCCAAAGCCTATTGGTATTGGTACAAATGGACTTTTTGCACAGATCTAGGATCAGCTTACTCTCACAAAATCCTTCACCTTAAGCATTGGTCTTGTTGGAAGTTGGCTTTAGATACAGATTTAGGATCAGCTCACTCTCCCCATAGCAAAACCTTGATCATTAAGGTGAAACATGCATATCTGATCTTACTGTAGATCTGTGTCTGGATGGAGGTCCGTCTTCTGTTCAGATAGATGATTAGACTAATCATGATGACTACTTTCCACATCCACACCTGAGATAATCTCCTCTCCTCTCCTCTCCTCTCCTCTCCTCTCCTCTCCTCTCTTCTCTTCTCCTCTCCCTCCTCCCCTCCTCTCCTCTCCTCTCCTCTCCTCTCTTCTCTTCTCTTATCTCCTCTCTTCTCTTCTCTTCTCCTCTTCTCTCCTCTCTCTCCCCCAGGGAACTCTGAAGATCAGTCTGCCATACAGCCCCACCAAAACACTATCAGTCAAATCCATCTTAAGGTGAGAACTGCTCAGGATGCCATTCAATATACTGGTTGTTTCATACAGTTGATTGTACTGACTAGCCTGGTCCCAGATCTGTTGGTGCTGTCTTGCCAACCCCTATGGTCATTGTCACATATTGGCAAGACAGAGAGAGAGAGAGAGAGAGAAAGAAAGGGATGGAGAGAGACAGACATGGGACCAGGCTAAGATATGACCAAGGAATCAGGGTAAAAACACATGGAGAAATTTGTTGTGGATATGTAGTCTGTTGTATTTAAATGAACAACAACATGAAAATATGCTTTAAGATTATTATGGAATAGATTGGACGTACAAGATGTAAACCTGTCTTTAAACACTTATCTTTTCTCCTCTCCTGAACTTTTCTTCTTCTCCTCCTCTTCCTCTCCTCCTCCTCCTCTCCTCCTATCCTCTGCTCTCCTCCCCCTGCAGTGCGATGAACCTGGACAGGTTTGAGAAAGGCCCGAGGGAGATTCTCAACCCAGAGATACAGAAGGTGAGATCACACTGTGTCAGCCACAGAGATACAGAAGGTGAGATCACACTGTGTCAGCCACAGAGATACAGAAGGTGAGATCACACTGTGTCAGCCACAGAGATACAGAAGGTGAGATCATACTGTGTCAGCTACAGAGATACAGAAGGTGAGATCACACTGTGTCAGCCACAGAGATACAGAAGGTGAGATCACACTGTGTCAGCTACAGAGATACAGAAGGTGAGATCACACTGTGTCAGCCACAGAGATACAGAAGGTGAGATCACACTGTGTCAGCCACAGAGATACAGAAGGTGAGATCACACTGTGTCAGCCACAGAGATACAGAAGGTGAGATCACACAGTGTCAGCCAAAGAGATACAGAAGGTGAGATCACACTGTGTCAGCCACAGAGATACAGAAGGTGAGATCACACTGTGTCAGCCACAGAGATACAGAAGGTGAGATCACACTGTGTCAGCTACAGAGATACAGAAGGTGAGATCACACTGTGTCAGCCACAGAGATACAGAAGGTGAGATCACACTGTCAGCCACAGAGATACAGAAGGTGAGATCACACTGTGTCAGCCACAGAGATACAGAAGGTGAGATCACACTGTGTCAGCCACAGAGATACAGAAGGTGAGATCACACTGTGTCAGCCACAGAGATACAGAAGGTGAGATCACACTGTGTCAGCCACAGAGATACAGAAGGTGAGATCACACTGTATCAGCCAGAAAGAAACAGATGTAGGATCTTCATTTGATCACTTTTTTTGCTGGGTTTGTTCCTGCACCACAGCAAATGCAGTAGCCTGGACTGCCGCTATTAGGCAGGTGGCAGATGGTGCACACCTCATGAGTCTGTTGTTTATCCCTGGCTGAAAACTTACGGATGGTGCCCACCTCATGAGTCTGTTGTTTATCCCTGGCTGAAAACTTATGGATGGTGCCCACCTCATGAGTCTGTTGTTTATCCCTGGCTGAAAACTTACGGATGGTGCCCACCTCATGAGTCTGTTGTTTACCCTGGCTGAAAACCTCATGAGTCTGTTGTTTACCCCTGGCTGAAAACTTACGGATGGTGCCCACCTCATGAGTCTGTTGTTTATCCCTGGTTGAAAAACTTACGGATGGTGCCCACCTCATGAGTCTGTTGTTTACCCCTGGCTGAAAACTTACGGATGGTGCCCACCTCATGAGTCTGTTGTTTATCCCTGGCTGAAAACTTACGGATGGTGCCCACCTCATGAGTCTGTTGTTTATCCCTGGTTGAAAACTTACGGATGGTGCCCACCTCATGAGTCTGTTGTTTACCCCTGGCTGAAAACTTACGGATGGTGCCCACCTCATGAGTCTGTTGTTTATCCCTGGCTGAAAACTTACGGATGGTGCCCACCTCATGAGTCTGTTGTTTACCCCTGGCTGAAAACTTACGGATGGTGCCCACCTCATGAGTCTGTTGTTTATCCCTGGCTGAAAACTTACGGATGGTGCCCACCTCATGAGTCTGTTGTTTACCCCTGGCTGAAAACTTACGGATGGTGCCCACCTCATGAGTCTGTTGTTTATCCCTGGTTGAAAACTTACGGATGGTGCCCACCTCATGAGTCTGTTGTTTACCCCTGGTTGAAAACTTACGGATGGTGCCCACCTCATGAGTCTGTTGTTTATCCCTGGTTGAAAACTTACGGATGGTGCCCACCTCATGAGTCTGTTGTTTACCCCTGGCTGAAAACTTACGGATGGTGCCCACCTCATGAGTCTGTTGTTTACCCCTGGCTGAAAACTTACGGATGGTGCCCACCTCATGAGTCTGTTGTTTACCCCTGGCTGAAAACTTACGGATGGTGCCCACCTCATGAGTCTGTTGTTTACCCCTGGCCGAACGCGGTGGACAACATCACGAAGTAGCATTAGCCACTCTAGCATGGTGGTGGAAAATAATGTTTTATTAAGACAGTAGGTGTATTTAGCCTGTTTCTTTCCACCAACAGGCCATTCAATCAAGTTAAAGAGGAATCCACCGTCTTTGCAGCCTGAATGGAGGATGTTTTATGTATGAACCGGTCACCGGGGAACACAAGTCTATTACCGGCTGTGCAGGACGCCAGTGACAGATGACAGTTACAGTGACAGATGACAGTGACAGTGACAGATGACAGTGACAGATGACAGTGACATATGACAGTGACGGATGACAGTGACAGATGACAGTGACATATGACAGTGACAGATGACAGTGACGGATGAAAGATAGCAGTGTCAGATGACAGATGCCAGTGACGGATGACAGTGACAGATGACAGATGACAGATGGCAGTGACAGATGGCAGTGACAGATGACAGTGACAGATGGCAGTGACAGATGGCAGTGACAGATGACAGTGACAGATGACAGATGGCAGTGACAGATGGCAGTGACAGATGAAGGATGACAGTGACAGATGGCAGTGACAGATGACAGATGGCAGTGACAGATGGCAGTGACAGATGACAGATGGCAGTGACAGATGACAGTGACAGATGACAGATGACAGACGGTGTAAGGAATAATACCGCCATCTGGTGGAAGCAGGTCTAGAAATGCAGATGAGCTTTGTGAGCAATAACAATAACAATTTCTTCAACTGTTATAGTGTTCATTACACAATCATCTCAAAGTGCAATGGAGCAACATGCAATTTAAAAGAAGAACATCATGAGATGGACAGCCATTAGAAAGTTCATGGCTTGAGTGGTCATCTAAAGGAGGTGGTCAAGCAGGGAGAGAGGCAGCCAGGCAGGCAGCACGGTCTCATTGAGGTGTCTCGCTGTCTCTGGCTTTTCCGTCGTAAAAACGGATCAAGCAAAATGATGGGCTAAAATTTCAAGTCCTGTTTCTGCAGGATTATTTTGTTGTGATAATACAGGTCAAATTAAGAGCCTACATCTGTATATAACAGTTGTGTTCTAACTCTATTTCTATGGTATCAGGCCAATACTGTAACAGATCTGGGAGTCATTACAGAATGGGAGTCATTGGAGATTGGGAGTCATTTGGGAGTCATTGGACATTGGGAGTTATCGGAGTCATTGGAGGGTCAACTGATGATAACTGTGGTGTGTTTTCTCTTCATAGGACCTACTGGTGTTGGAGGAGCAAGAGGTATTCATTTATTTATTCTGTTCTAAATATAATTGAAGTGGATATTGTAGATATTGGTGTTGAGCAACGTCTTACTAGAGATTTCCTTCTCCTTTTCTACCAGGGTTGTTTTTCTGCTTTTGGCAAATTATAGAAGTTAAGTTATAATTTAACACTAGGGGATAGTGGCCCTTTAGATGTACAATATATCTGTCTTATCATTTGTCAGGGTTCTGTCAACTTCAAATTCGGTGTCCTGTATGCCAAAGATGGACAGCTCACAGACGACGAGATGTTTAGCAACGGTAAGTCACTATTATTGTGAGTAATAGGTATTGAAGTATGAATGTCGTATGAGCTGTAGTTTGACCCCTGCTCTCTCATCTGTTCCTTCAGAGACTGGGAGCCAGAGCTTCGATAAGTTCCTTAACCTCCTGGGTGACACCATCTCCCTGCAGGGCTGGGCAGGCTACCGTGGTGGGCTGGATACCAAGAGTAAGACACCACACACACACACCATGGGTTCTGCTATTAATGATTGTTTTTCCATTTCAACAGACCATGGAGATGTCTTTCATTCACATTCCCTCTTTTAAGATGACTCTTTCTCTTTCTAACACTCTTCTAACACTCTCCTCCTTCATCTTCTGCTCCCACTGCTCTATCCTTCTCAACCCTCCTCTCCCTACCCCCTCTCGCTCCACCCCCTCCCCCTCTCTATCTCTCTCACTCTCTCTCTCCAGATGACACTACAGGAATGAACTCCATCTACACAGTGTACCAGGGCCATGAGCTGATGTTCCATGTCTCCACCATGCTACCCTACTCCAAGGAGAACAAGCAGCAGGTGTGGGTGCATTCATGAGTGTGTGTGTATGTGTATGTGTATGTGTGTAAGTCGCTCTGGATAAGAGCGTCTGCTAAATGACTTAAATGTGTGTGTGTGTGTGCCTGTTTTTGTCTTTACATGACGTCAGTCCTCCAGAGTTACAGAGCTATATATAACCATCCTCCCTCTGGGTCAGTCCTCCAGAGCTACAGAGCTATATATAACCATCCCTCCCTCTGAGTCAGTCCTCCAGAGCTACAGAGCTATATATAACCATCCCTCCCTCTGGGTCAGTCCTCCAGAGCTCCGGAGCTATATATAACCATCCTCTCTCTGAGTCAATCCTCCAGAGCTACAGAGCTATATATAACCATCCCTCCCTCTGGGTCAGTCCTCCAGAGCTCCGGAGCTATATATAACCATCCTCTCTCTGGGTCAGTCCTCCAGAGTTACAGAGCTATATATATAACCATCCTCTCTCTGGGTCAGTCCTCCAGAGTTACATATCTGTATGTAACCATCCCTCCCTCTGGATCAGTCCTCCAGAGCTCCGGAGCTATATATAACCATCCTCCCTCAGGGTCAGTCCTCCAGAGCTACAGAGCTATATATAACCATCCCTCCCTCTGGGTCAGTCCTCCAGAGTTACAGAGCTATATATAACCATCCTCCCTCTGGGTCAGTCCTCCAGAGCTCCAGAGCTATATATAACCATCCTCCCTCTGGGTCAGTCCTCCAGAGCTCCAGAGCTATATATAACCATCCTCCCTCTGGGTCAGTCCTCCAGAGCTACAGAGCTATATATAACCATCCTCCCTCTGGGTCAGTCCTCCAGAGTTACATATCTGTATGTAACCATCCCTCCCTCTGGGTCAGTCTTCCTGAGCTATATATAACCATCCCTCCCTCTGGGTCAGTCCTCCAGAGCTACAGAGCTATATATAACCATCCTCTCTCTGGGTCAGTCCTCCAGAGTTACAGAGCTATATATATAACCATCCTCTCTCTGGGTCAGTCCTCCAGAGTTACATATCTGTATGTAACCATCCCTCCCTCTGGATCAGTCCTCCAGAGTTACAGAGCTATATATAACCATCCTCCCTCGGCGTCAGTCCTCTAGAGTTACATATCTGTATGTAACCATCCCTCCCTCTGGGTCAGTCCTCCAGAGTTACAGAGCTATATATAACCATCCTCCCTCTGGGTCAGTCCTCCAGAGCTCCAGAGCTATATATAACCATCCTCCCTCTGGGTCAGTCCTCCAGAGCTACAGAGCTATATATAACCATCCTCCCTCTGGGTCAGTCCTCCAGAGCTACAGAGCTATATATAACCATCCTCCCTCTGGGTCAGTCCTCCAGAGTTACATATCTGTATGTAACCATCCCTCCCTCTGGGTCAGTCCTCCTGAGCTATATATAACCATCCTCCCTCTGGGTCAGTCCTCCAGAGTTACAGAGCTATATATAACCATCCTCCCTCTGGGTCAGTCCAAATCAAATGTATTCAAATCAAATCAAATGTATTTGTCACATACACATGGTTAGCAGATGTTAATGCGAGTGTAGCGAAATGCTTGTGCTTCTAGTTCCGACAATGCAGTAATATCCAACGAGTAATCTAACTAACAATTCCAAAACTACTACCTTATACACATAAGTGTAAAGGGATAAAGAATATGTACATAAAGATATATGAATGAGTGATGGTACAGAGCGGCATAGGCAAGATACAGTAGATGGTATTGAGTACTGTATATACATATGAGATGAGTATGTACACAAAGTGGCATAGTTTAAAGTGGCTAGTGATACATGTATTACATAAAGATGCAGTAGATGATATAGAGTACAGTATATACGTATACATATGAGATGAATAATGTAGGGTATGTAAACATTATATTAAGTAGACTGACTCCTCCAGAGTTAAAGAGCTATATATATATAACCATCCTCTCTCTGGGTCAGTCCTCCAGAGTTACAGAGCTATATATAACCATCCTCCCTCTGGGTCAGTCCTCCAGAGCTCCAGAGCTATATATAACCATCCCTCCCTCTGGGTTAGTCCTCCAGAGCTACAGAGCTATATATAACCATCCCTCCCTCTGGGTCAGTCCTCCAGAGCTACAGAGCTATATATAACCATCCTCCCTCTGGGTCAGTCCTCCAGAGCTACAGAGCTATATATAACCATCCCTCCCTCTGGGTCAGTCCTCCAGAGTTACAGAGCTATATATAACCATCCTCCCTCTGGGTCAGTCCTCCAGAGCTCCAGAGCTATATATAACCATCCCTCCCTCTGGGTTAGTCCTCCAGAGCTACAGAGCTATATATAACCATCCCTCCCTCTGGGTCAGTCCTCCAGAGCTACAGAGCTATATATAACCATCCTCCCTCTGGGTCAGTCCTCCAGAGCTACAGAGCTATATATAACCATCCTCCCTCTGGGTCAGTCCTCCAGAGCTACAGAGCTATATATAACCATCCTCTCTCTGGGTCAGTCCTCCAGAGCTACAGAGCTATATATAACCATCCTCTCTCTGGGTCAGTCCTCCAGAGTTGCATATCTGTATGTAACCATCCCTCCCTCAGCGTCAGTCCTCCGACCTTTGACACTCTCTCCCCCGTGTAACCCTTTCACCCCCCTTCTTTCTCTCTTTTTATTCTCTCCCCTCTGCTTATCTCACCCTCCCTCCTTCTTTATCCCTCCCTCCCTCCCTCTCCTCTCTCTCTCTCTCTCTCTCTCTCTCTCCTGTATCAGATTGCTAATCTCCAGTTACTCTTACTATCTAGCATACAGAATGATGTTCAGTCATATCCTTTCAGTTAGTCTTTTATCTGTTCAAGGTGTAAAGTCAGTCCTCCAGAGCTACAGAGCTATATATAACCATCCTCCCTCTGGGTCAGTCCTCCAGAGCTACAGAGCTATATATAACCATCCTCCCTCTGGGTCAGTCCTCCAGAGCTACAGAGCTATATATAACCATCCTCTCTCTGGGTCAGTCCTCCAGAGCTACAGAGCTATATATAACCATCCTCTCTCTGGGTCAGTCCTCCAGAGCTCCAGAGCTATATATAACCATCCCTCCCTCTGGGTTAGTCCTCCAGAGCTACAGAGCTATATATAACCATCCTCTCTCTGGGTCAGTCCTCCAGAGTTACAGAGCTATATATATAACCATCCTCTCTCTGGGTCAGTCCTCCAGAGTTACATATCTGTATGTAACCATCCCTCCCTCTGGGTCAGTGCTCCGGAGCTATATATAACCATCCTCCCTCTGGGTCAGTCCTCCAGAGTTACAGAGCTATATATAACCATCCTCCCTCTGGGTCAGTCCTCCAGAGCTATATATAACCATCCTCCCTCTGGGTCAGTCCTCCAGAGTTACAGAGCTATATATAACCATCCTCCCTCTGGGTCAGTCCTCCAGAGTTACAGAGATATATATAACCATCCTCCCTCTGGGTCAGTCCTCCAGAGTTACAGAGCTATATATAACCATCCTCCCTCTGGGTCAGTCCTCCAGAGCTCCAGAGCTATATATAACCATCCTCCCTCTGGGTCAGTCCTCCAGAGTTGCATATCTGTATGTAACCATCCCTCCCTCGGCGTCTGTCCTCCGACCTCTGACACTCTCTCCCCCGTGTAACCCTTTCACCCCCCTTCTTTCTCTCTTTTTATTCTCTCCCCTCTGCTTATCTCACTCTCTCTCTCTCTCTCTCTCTCTCTCTCTCTCTCTCTCTCTCTCTCTCCCTCCCTCCCATCCTCCCTCCCTCCCTCTCTCTCTCTCTCTCTCTCCTCTCCCTCTCTCTCTCTCCTCTCTCTCTCTCTCTCTCCCCCTCCCTCTCTCTCTCTCTCTCTCTCCCTCTCTCTCTCTTCTGTATCAGATTGCTAATCTCCAGTTACTCTTACTATCTAGCATACAAAATGATGTTCAGTTATATCCTTTCAGTTAGTCTTTTATCTGTTCAAGGTCAGAGTTGTTGAGATGCAGAGGAAATAGGAAGTACTCTCTTGTCCTTGGTCTTTCAATCTCCATTCACTTACTCTAGAGGAAAGAACACATACACACAGCTGCACGCAAACAAACACACACACACCTAAACGAGTCAGACAAGATACCTCTATTGAAAAATAAGAAACAAAGTATTGACATTCTACACTAAAACATTTGTACCTTACGACCTAAAAGCCTCTTCGTGTCTTCGTGTCAGACAATGCTACCACTTGCTACTGTTTGGAGTGTGTGTGACTGGAGAGTGTGTGTGTGTGTGGTTGTGTGTGTGTGTGTGTGTGGTCTGACTCAATAAGATGTCATTCAGCACTTATTTAACTTGTTTATTGTATGACGTGTCTCATTTTCTTCTCTCTCTCTCTCTCTCTCTCTCTTCAGGTAGAGAGGAAAAGACACATTGGGAATGACATCGTCACCATAGTGTTCCAAGAGGGAGAGGACACATCTCCGTCATTTAAACCTTCCATGATCCGATCCCATTTCACACGTATCCTTCCTTTATGGCCAATCAAGCACAACCAGGAAATGGTCATCCCTGACGTTCACAATACCATGGACATTATCGCCTGTACCCCCTGCCAGTGTCAATAAGCTATGCAAGGCGAAAGTCAACAACATAGCGATTTCTTTTACCATCTGCATGAAAAGTTGTGACCAGATCTACTTTTTGCAGGCGCAACCTGTTAAATAATCAAATCTAATGAAATGTATTTAAATAGCCCTTCGTACATCAGCTGATATCTCAAAGTGCTGTACAGAAACCCAGCCTAAAACCCCAAACAGCAAGCAATGCAGGTGTAGAAGCACGCTGGCTAGGAAAACTCCCTAGAATGGCCAAAACCTAGGAAGAAACCTAGAGAGGAACCAGGCTATGTGGGGTGGCCAGTCCTCTTCTGGCTGTGCCTGACCCTAGCTCCCCAAGACATAAACTACTGCAGCATAAATACTGGAGGCTGAGACAGGAGGGGTCAGGAGACACTGTGGCTCCATCCGAGGACACCCTGGGACAGGGCCAAACAGGAAGGATATAACCCCACCCACTTTGCCAAAGCACAGCCCCCACACCACTAGAGGGATATCTTCAACCACCAACTTACCATCCTGAGACAAGGCCGAGTATAGCCCACAAAGTTCTCCGCCACGGCACAACCCAAGGGGGGCGCCAACCCAGACAGGAAGATCACATCAGTGACTCAACCCACTCAAGTGACGCACCCCTCCTAGGGACGGTATGAAAGAGCCCTAGTAAGCCTGTGACTCAGCCCCTGTAATAGGGTTAGAGGCAGAGAATCCCAGTGGAAAGAGGGGAACCGGCCAGGCAGAGACAGAAAGGGCGGTTCGTTGCTCCAGAGCCTTTCCGTTCACCTTCACACTCCTGGGCCAGACTACACTCAATCATATGACCCACTGAAGAGATGAGTCTTCAGTAAAGACTTAAAGGTTGAGACCGAGTTTGCGTCTCTTACATGGGTAGGCAGACCATTCCACAAAAATGGAGCTCTATAGGAGAAAGCCCTGCCTCCAGCTGTTTGCTTAGAAATTCTAGGGACAATTAGGGGGCCTGCGTCTTGTGACCGTAGCATACGTGTAGGTATGTAAGGCACGACCAAATCAGAGAGATAGGTAGGAGCAAGCCCATGTAATGCTTTGTAGGTTAGCAGTAAAACCTTGTAATCAGCCCTTGCCTTCACAGGAAGCCAGTGTAGGGAGGCTAGCACTGGAGTAATATGATCAAAAATGTTGGTTCTAGTCAGGATTCTAGCAGCCGTATTTAGCACTAACTGAAGTTTATTTAGTGCTTTATCCGGGTAGCCGGAAAGTAGAGCATTGCAGTAGTCTAATCTAGAAGTGACAAAAGCATGGATTAATTTTTCTGCATCATTTTTGGACAGAAAGTTTCTGATTTTTGCGATGTTACGTAGATGGAAAAAAGTTGTCCTTGAAACAGTCTTGATATGTTCGTCAAAAGAGAGATCAGCGTCCAGAGTAATGCCGAGGTCCTTCACAGTTTTATTTGAGACGACTGTACAACCATTAAGATTAATTGTCAGATTCAACAGAAGATCTCTTTGAATCCTCAATTGTGCTTTTAGCATGTAAATCTTGGTGAGCCAAACTCCCACATTTTTTTTTAGATGCAAGCCAGCAAATCGACAACACACAACACAGCAGAGCTTTATTTTCAGCACCATGGAGTGAATCCTTACCACGGCTACACCTGAGCCTTGTCTGGCAGCAAAACAATTATTTCAGTCTCGTTTACTGCCTTTTTAAAAACATTGCTGATATGGCAGACTTGCTTAAACAACTGTGGTTTCTACTGCCAATTGAGATGTACAAACTGTGGCATAAGGGAACGATGAGCGGATAACAGGCAATCTGTCATTTTGATTAAGACATTAATGAGCGAGTTAAGAGGGACGTAGCCAATATATCTATTTGTTCAGCACTTTTGAAATGTACAGCGACAGAATTCAGAACATTGTTCGTTCTTGCAGTATTCTCCCTGTACACCAAGTCAGAACTGTAGGATAAATATAGGGGGCATATAAGCAGACAATGAAAGCTCTTACAATATTATATGATGACATTTCTCTAAAACAGGCTATAGGCACCACCAAGTCAGAACAGTAAGCTAAGTTATGAGGGGAAAGGGACCAAAATATCAGGGTGAATCACATGGGCTACTAACATATTACTACACAACATACACTTAGTATTACTTATCTACAGTATACATATCTCCCTGACATATTACTACACAACATACACTTAGTATTACTCTCTTATCTACAGTATACATATCTCCCTGACATATTACTACACAACATACACTTAATATTACTCTCTTAGCTACAGTATACATATCTCCCTGACATATTACTACACAACATACACTTAGTATTACTCTCTTAGCTACAGTATACATATCTCCCTGACATATTACTACACAACATACACTTAGTATTACTCTCTTAGCTACAGTATACATATCTCCCTGGCATATTACTACACAACATACACTTAGTATTACTCTCTTAGCTACAGTATACATATCTCCCTGGCATATTACTACACAACATACACTTAGTATTACTTTCTTATCTACAGTATACATATCTCCCTGGCATATTACATCATTTATGCAGCAGCATACACTACATTTTTGAACTCACCTTGTTATGCTGTGCCCACTTGAACAGGAAGGTGACAGGACGGTCCTTGTGTCTCTCATCAAACTTTGTCATCAAAGTCTGGCATTCTCTGAATTTATGGTGCTTTCAAGACAACTGGGAAGGTTGAGTAATGACGTCAGCAATCTTCAGGTCGAAGCTTCAACCTTTTCTGGCCCTTGGTGTTGCATGTGAATGTTTATCATTTTAAGCATGGAAAAGAAACCCTTAAACCCAGTGTCACCAGAAAAGCACCCCCATAACATCTCACCTCCTCCATGCTTCATGGAGAACCACACATGCGGAGATCATCCGTTCACCTACTCTGCGTCTCACAAAGAGACAGAGGTTGGAACCAAAAATCTCAAATTTGGACTCATCAGACCAAAGGACAGACTTCCACCAGTCTAATGTCCACTGCTCGTGTTTCTTGGCCCAAGCAAGTCTCTTCTTCTTATGGGTGTCCTTTAGTAGTGGTTTCTTTGCAGCAATTCAACCATGAAGGCCTGATTCACACAGTCTCTTCTGAACAGTTGAGATGTGTCTGTTACTTGAACTATGTGAAGCATTTGTTTGTGCTGCAATTTCTGAGGCTGGTAACTCTAATGAACTTATCCTCTACAGCAGAGGTAACTCTGTAACCTTTCGGTTACTAGTCCAACTCTCTAACCACTAGGCTACCCTGCCGCCCCATAGAGGGCTTAAAGTAATGATGGACTGTTGTTTCTCTTTGATTATTTGAGATGTTCTTGCCATAATATGGACTTGGTCTTTTACCAAATAGGGCCATCTTCTGTATATCACCCCTACCATGTCACAACATAACGGGTTGGCTCAAATGTATCAAGAAGGAACAAAATTCCACAAATGAACTTTTAGCAAGGCACACCTGTTAATTTAAATGCATTAAGCTGGTTGAGAGAATGCCAAGAGTGTGCAACGCTTTCATCGAGGCAAAGGGAGGCTACTTTGAATAATCTCAAATGTAAAATATATTTGGATTTTTAACACTTTTTTGGTTACTATATGATTCCGTATGTGTTATTTCATCATTTTGATGTCTTCACTATTATTCTACAATGCAGAAAATAGTAAAAAATAAAGAAAAACCCTTGAATGAGTAGGTGTGTCCAAACTTACTGTATATACACCTGCCCTTGATGACGGGTCGCCACTTGGAATCATGTATTGAGTGTTGGGAGTTCATGTTACTTCCTTCATTTTACTGCCAGATATTTTTGCATTAGTTAGATACAACAGTCAGAACGACAGTTACAGGTATGAAGGGGTTTAGTTTCAGTTATGTATTTTATTCAGTGTTCATGTATTCCATGGTATTGTATTGATTCATGGCCTCTGTGTGTTCCTGTGAGTGTGTATGTGTGAAAAACAATAACAGGGTTTTGTGTGTTCTAGGTTGAAGATTTTCTCTGAGGAAAGTGTGCCACTGTTCGGACCTCCCCTCCCTCCACCACCTGTGTTTACAGACCACCAAGAATTCAGGGACTTTTTGTTAGTCAAACGTAAGACCATGGACTTACTCTCCAAACTGTTTACCCCTCTAAGGTTTAGACCTCTTCTGTTTACAGTTCTCCTGTTACACCTCTACTGTTTACAGTTCTCCTGTTACACCTATACTGTTTACAGTTCTCCTGTTACACCTCTACTGTTTACAGTTCTCCTGTTACACCTCTACTGTTTACAGTTCTACTGTTACACCTCTACTGTTTACAGTTCTACTGTTACACCTCTACTGTTTACAGTTCTCCTGTTACACCTCTACTGTTTACAGTTCTCCTGTTACACCTCTACTGTTTACAGTTCTCCTGTTACACCTCTACTGTTTACAGTCCTACTGTTACACCTCTACTGTTTAAAATTCTCCTGTTACACCTCTACTGTTTACAGTCCTACTGTTACACCTCTACTGTTTACAGTTATCCTGTTACACCTCTACTGTTTACAGTTCTACTGTTACACCTCTACTGTTTACAGTTCTCCTGTTACACCTCTACTGTTTACAGTTCTCCTGTTACACCTCTACTGTTTACAGTTCTACTGTTACACCTCTACTGTTTACAGTCCTACTGTTACACCTCTACTGTTTAAAGTTCTCCTGTTACACGTCTACTGTTTACAGTTCTCCTGTTACACCTCTACTGTTTACAGTTCTCCTGTTACACCTCTACTGTTTACAGTCCTACTGTTACACCTCTACTGTTTACAGTTCTCCTGTTACACCTCTACTGTTTACAGTTCTACTGTTTACAGCTCTACTGTTTACAGTTCTACTGTTTACAGCTCTACTGTTTACCGTTCTCCTGTTACACCTCTACTGTTTACAGTTCTCCTGTTACACCTCTACTGTTTACAGTTCTCCTGTTACACCTCTACTGTTTACAGTTCTCCTGTTACACCTCTACTGTTTACAGTTCTCCTGTTACACCTCTACTGTTTACAATTCTCCTGTTACACCTCTACTGTTTACAGTTCTCCTGTTACAACTCTTTTGTTTACAGTTCTACTGTTACACCTCTCCTGTTTACAGTTCTCCTGTTACACCTCTACTGTTTACAGTTCTCCTGTTACACCTCTACTGTTTACAGTTCTCCTGTTACACCTCTACTGTTTACAGTTCTCCTGTTACACCTCTACTGTTTACAGTTCTACTGTTTACACCTCTACTGTTTACAGTCCTACTGTTACACCTCTACCATTTACAGTTCTCCTGTTACACCTCTCCTGTTTACAGTTCTCCTGTTACACCTCTACCGTTTACAGTCCTACTGTTACACCTCTACCGTTTACAGTTCTCCTGTTACACCTCTACTGTTTACAGTTCTCCTGTTACACCTCTACTGTTTACAGTTCTCCTGTTACACCTCTACTGTTTACAGTTCTCCTGTTACACCTCTACTGTTTACAATTCTCCTGTTACACCTCTACTGTTTACAGTTCTCCTGTTACAACTCTTTTGTTTACAGTTCTACTGTTACACCTCTCCTGTTTACAGTTCTCCTGTTACACCTCTACTGTTTACAGTTCTCCTGTTACACCTCTACTGTTTACAGTTCTCCTGTTACACCTCTACTGTTTACAGTTCTCCTGTTACACCTCTACTGTTTACAGTTCTCCTGTTACACCTCTACTGTTTACAGTTCTACTGTTTACACCTCTACTGTTTACAGTCCTACTGTTACACCTCTACCATTTACAGTTCTCCTGTTACACCTCTCCTGTTTACAGTCCTACTGTTACACCTCTACTGTTTACAGTCCTACTGTTACACCTCTACCATTTACAGTTCTCCTGTTACACCTCTACTGTTTACAGTTCTCCTGTTACACCTCTACTGTTTACAGTTCTCCTGTTACACCTCTACTGTTTACAGTTCTCCTGTTACACCTCTACTGTTTACAGTCCTACTGTTTACCCACACTACAGGCTGATCCAACTTTGATGTAATGTCCTTAAAACAAGTCTAAAAGAGGCTCAGTAGTGTGTGTGGCCTCCACGTGCCTGTATGACCTCCCTACAATGCCTGGGCTTGCTCCTGATGAGGTGACGGATGGTCTCCTGAGGGATCTCCTCCCAGACCTGGACTAAAGCATCCGCCAACTCCTGGACAGTCTGTGGTGCAACGTGGCTTTGGTGGATGGAGCGAGACATGATGTCCCAGATGTGCTCAATTGGATTCAGGTCTGGGCAACAGGCGGGCCAGTCCATAGCATCAATGCCTTCCTCTTGCAGGAAATGCTGACACACTCCAGTCACATGAGGTCTAGCATCGTCTTGCATTAGGAGGAACCTAGGGCCAACCTCACCAGCATATGGTCTCACAAGGGGTCTGAGGATCTCATCTCGGTACCTAATGGCAGGCTACCTCTGGCGAGCACATGGAGGGCTGTGCGGCTCCCCGAAGAAATGCCACCCCACACCATGACTGACCCACCGACAAACTGGTCATGCTGGAGGATGTTGCAGGCAGCAGAACGTTATCCACGGCGTCTCCAGACTCTGTCACGTCTGTCACATGTGCTCAGTGTGAACCTGCTTTCATCTGTGAAGAGCACAGGGCGCCAGTGGCGAATTTGCCAATCTTGGTGTTCTCTGGCAAATGCCAAACGTCCTGCACGGTGTTGGGCTGTAAGCACAACCCCCACCTGTGGACGTGGGGCCCTCATACCACCCTCATGGAGTCTGTTTCTGACCGTTTGAGCAGACACATGCACATTTGTGGCCTGCTGGAGGTCATTTTGCAGTGCTCCTCCTGCTCCTCCTTGCACAAATGCGGAGGTAGCGGTCCTGCTGCTGGGTTGTTGCCCTCCTACGGCCCCCTCCATGTCTCCTGATGTATTGGCCTGTCTCCTGGTAGCGCCTCCATGCTCTGGACACTACGCTGACAGACACAGCAAACCTTCTTGCCACTGCTCGCATTGATGTGCCATCCTGGATGAGCTGCACTACCTGAGCCACTTGTGTGGGTTGTAGACTCTGTCTCATGCTACCACTCGAGTGAAAGCACCGCCAGCATTCAAAAGTGACCAAAACATCAGCCAGGAAGCATAGGAACTGAGAAGTGGTCTGTGGTCCCCACCTGCAGAACCACTCCTTTATTTTACATTTACATTTAAGTCATTTAGCAGACGCTCTTATCCAGAGCGACTTACAAATTGGTGCTTTCACCTTATGACATCCAGTGGAACAGCCACTTTACAATAGTGCATCTAGGTCTTTTAAGGGGGGGGGGGGGTGAGAAGGATTACTATATCCTATCCTAGGTATTCCTTAAAGAGGTGGGGTTTCAGGTGTCTCCGGAAGGTGGTGATTGACTCCGCTGTCCTGGCGTCGTGAGGGAGTTTGTTCCACCATTGGGGGGCCAGAGCAGCGAACAGTTTTGACTGGGCTGAGCGGGAACTGTACTTCCTCAGTGGTAGGGAGGCGAGCAGGCCAGAGGTGGATGAACGCAGTGCCCTTGTTTGGGTGTAGGGCCTGATCAGAGCCTGGAGGTACTGAGGTGCCGTTCCCCTCACAGCTCCGTAGGCAAGCACCATGGTCTTGTAGCGGATGCGAGCTTCAACTGGAAGCCAGTGGAGAGAGCGGAGGAGCGGGGTGACGTGAGAGAACTTGGGAAGGTTGAACACCAGACGGGCTGCGGCGTTCTGGATGAGTTGTAGGGGTTTAATGGCACAGGCAGGGAACCCAGCCAACAGCGAGTTGCAGTAATCCAGACGGAGATGACAAGTGCCTGGATTAGGACCTGCGCCGCTTCCTGTGTGAGGCAGGGTCGTACTCTGCGGATGTTGTAGAGCATGAACCTACAGGAACGGGCCACCGCCTTGATGTTAGTTGAGAACGACAGGGTGTTGTCCAGGATCACGCCAAGGTTCTTAGCGCTCTGGGAGGAGGACACGATGGAGTTGTCAACCGTGATGGCGAGATCATGGAACGGGCAGTCCTTCCCCGGGAGGAAGAGCAGCTCCGTCTTGCCGAGGTTCAGCTTGAGGTGGTGATCCGTCATCCACACTGATATGTCTGCCAGACATGCAGAGATGCGATTCGCCACCTGGTCATCAGAGGGGGGAAAGGAGAAGATTAATTGTGTGTCGTCTGCATAGCAATGATAGGAGAGACCATGTGAGGTTATGACAGAGCCAAGTGACTTGGTGTATAGCGAGAATAGGAGAGGGCCTAGAACAGAGCCCTGGGGGACACCAGTGGTGAGAGCGCGTGGTGAGGAGACAGATTCTCGCCACGCCACCTGGTAGGAGCGACCTGTCAGGTAGGACGCAATCCAACCGTGGGCCGCGCCGGAGATGCCCAACTCGGAGAGGGTGGAGAGGAGGATCTGATGGTTCACAGTATCGAAGGCAGCCGATAGGTCTAGAAGGATGAGAGCAGAGGAGAGAGAGTTAGCTTTAGCAGTGCGGAGTGCCTCCGTGATACAGAGAAGAGCAGTCTCAGTTGAATGACTAGTCTTGAAACCTGACTGATTTGGATCAAGAAGGTCATTCTGAGAGAGATAGCGGGAGAGCTGGCCAAGGACGGCACGTTCAAGAGTTTTGGAGAGAAAAGAAAGAAGGGATACTGGTCTGTAGTTGTTGACATCGGAGGGATCGAGTGTAGGTTTTTTCAGAAGGGGTGCAACTCTCGCTCTCTTGAAGACGGGAGGGACGTAGCCAGCGGTCAGGGATGAGTTGATGAGCGAGGTGAGGTAAGGGAGAAGGTCACCGGAGATGGTCTGGAGAAGAGAGGAGGGGATAGGATCAAGCGGGCAGGTTGTTGGGCGGCCGGCCGTCACAAGACGCGAGATGTCATCTGGAGAGAGAGGGGAGAAAGAGGTCAGAGCACAGGGTAGGGCAGTGTGAGCAGAACCAGCGGTGTCGTTTGACTTAGCAAACGAGGATCGGATGTCGTCGACCTTCTTTTCAAAATGGTTGACGAAGTCATCTGCAGAGAGGAGGAGGGGGGAGGATTCAAGAGGGAGGAGAAGGTGGCAGAGAGCTTCCTAGGGTTAGAGGCAGATGCTTGGAATTTAGAGTGGTAGAAAGTGGCTTTAGCAGCAGAGACAGAGGAGGAAAATGTAGAGAGGAGGGAGTGAAAGGATGCCAGGTCCGCAGGGAGGCGAGTTTTCCTCCATTTCCGCTCGGCTGCCCGGAGCCCTGTTCTGTGAGCTCGCAATGAGTCGTCGAGCCACGGAGCGGGAGGGGAGGACCGAGCCGGCCTGGAGGATAGGGGACATAGAGAGTCAAAGGATGCAGAAAGGGAGGAGAGGAGGGTTGAGGAGGCAGAATCAGGAGATAGGTTGGAGAAGGTTTGAGCAGAGGGAAGAGATGATAGGATGGAAGAGGAGAGAGTAGCGGGGGGAGAGAGAGCGAAGGTTGGGACGGCGCGATACCATCCGAGTAGGGGCAGTGTGGGAAGTGTTGGATGAGAGCGAGAGGGAAAAGGATACAAGGTAGTGGTCGGAGACTTGGAGGGGAGTTGCAATGAGGTTAGTGGAAGAACAGCATCTAGTAAAGATGAGGTCGAGCGTATTGCCTGCCTTGTGAGTAGGGGGGAAGGTGAGAGGGTGAGGTCAAAAGAGGAGAGGAGTGGAAAGAAGGAGGCAGAGAGGAATGAGTCAAAGGTAGACGTGGGGAGGTTAAAGTCGCCCAGAACTGTGAGAGGTGAGCCGTCCTCAGGAAAGGAGCTTATCAAGGCATCAAGCTCATTGATGAACTCTCCGAGGGAACCTGGAGGGCGATAAATGATAAGGATGTTAAGCTTGAAAGGGCTGGTAACTGTGACAGCATGGAATTCAAAGGAGGCGATAGACAGATGGGTAAGGGGAGAAAGAGAGAATGACCACTTGGGAGAGATGAGGATCCCGGTGCCACCACCCCGCTGACCAGAAGCTCTCGGGGTGTGCGAGAGCACGTGGGCGGACGAAGAGAGAGCAGTAGGAGTAGCGGTGTTGTCTGTGGTGATCCATGTTTCCGTCAGTGCCAAGAAGTCGAGGGACTGGAGGGAGGCATAGGCTGAGATGAACTCTGCCTTGTTGGCCGCAGATCGGCAGTTCCAGAGGCTACCGGAGACCTGGAACTCCACGTGGGTGGTGCGCGCTGGGACCACCAGATTAGGGTGGCCGCGGCCATGCGGTGTGGAGCGTTTGTATGGTCTGTGCAGAGAGGAGAGAACAGGGATAGACAGACACATAGTTGACAGGCTAGAGAAGAGGCTACGCTAATGCAGAGGAGATTGGAATGACAAGTGGACTACACGTCTCGAATGTTCAGAAAGTTAAGCTTATGTAGCAAGAATCTAATTGACTAAAATGATTAAAATGATACAGTACTGCTGAGGTAGGCTAGCTGCGTTGTTGACACTACCCTAATCAAGTCGTTCCGTTGAGTGTGAAGTTTCTACAATGCTGCTATTCGGGGGCTAGCTGGCTAGCTAGCAGTGTTGGTTACGTTACGTTGCGTTAGGAGAACGACAATAGCTGGCTAGCTAACCTAGAAAATCGCTCTAGACTACACAATTATCTTTGAAACAAAGACGGCTATGTAGCTAGCTATGTAGCTAGCTACGATCAAACAAATCACACCGTTGGGACTGTAATGAAATGAAATGAAAATGTGATACTACCTGTGGAGCGAAGCGGAATGCGACCGGAATGCGAAAGTTCTATTCAGTAGACGTTGGCTGGCTGTTGGCTAGCTAGGAGACCCCTTTATTGGGGGTGTCTTGCTTAATTGCCTATCATTTCCACCTGTTGTCTATTCCATTTGCACAACAGCATGTGAAATGTATTGTCAATCAGTGTTGCTTCCTAAGTGGACAGTTTGATTTCACAGAAGTGTGATTGACTTGGAGTTACATTGTGTTGTTTAAGTGTTCCCTTTATTTTTTTGAGCAGTGTATTATACTGAGCAAAAATATAACTGCAAAATGTTTCATGAGCTGAAATAAAAGATCCCAGACATTTTGGATACTCACACAAAGCTTATTTCTCTCAAATGTTCTGCACAAATTTGTTTGCATTCCTTTTAGTGAGCGTTGCCAAGATAATCCATCCACCTGAAAGCTGTGGCTTATCAAGAAGCTGATTAAACAGCATGATCAATTCACAGGTGCATCTTGTGCTGGGGACAATTAAAGGCAAATCTAAAATTTGCAGTTTTGTCACACAACACAATGCCACAGATGTCTCAAGTTTTGAGGGAGCGTACAATTGGCATGCTGCCTGCAGGAATGTCCACCAGAGCTGTTGCCAGATAATTAAATCTTAATTTCTCTACTATAAACTGCCTCCAACATAATTTTAGAGAATTTGGAACTACGTCCAACCAGCCTCACAACCACAGACCATGGGATGGCAGCATAGCCTAGTGGTTAGAGCGTTGGACTAGTAACCAAAAGGTTGCAAGATCAAATCCCAGAGCTGATAAGGAACAAACCTGTCATTCTGCCCCTGAACAGGTAGTTCCCACTGTTCCTAGGCTGTCATTGAAAATAAGAGTTTGTTCTTAACTGACTTGCCCCTAGTTAAGTACAATATGTATATATGTTTTTTAATGTAACCACGCCAGCACAGGACCTCCACATCCAGCTTCTTCACCTGCGGGATCGTCTGAGACCAGCCACTCAGACAGCTGATGAGACTGTGGAGGGGTTGCTGAGGAGTATTTCTGTCCTGTAATTAAGCCCTTTTGTGGGGAACAACTCGTTCTGATTGGCTGGGCCTGGCTACCAAGGGGTGGGCCTATGCCCTCCCAGGCCCACCCATGACTGCATCCCTGCCCAGTCATGTGAAATCCAGAGTTTAGGGCCTAATGAATTATTACAATTGACTGATTTCCTTCTATAAATATCATATTGATATTAGTAAGATGTTGCGTTTATATTTTTGTTCAATATATATTGCTCAGCTCAGTCACGACTCGTAAACTTTGAAGGTGTTACTAATTAACAATGCCTTTCTGGTGGGTGACCATTCAAATAAAACCCAGGCCTGAAACGAAAAGTAGGCTAAAAATAATATACACGTCATTTCATAGGAAAGACACGTCATTGGCTCAAATTTGGAGAAGGCGGAAATGAGGTTTTGTCACAAGCCCAAATATATCCTACTTTGACTAAAATGATGACATATTGACTTACATCATTGAGCGACATCATGGGTAATCTCTGACCATCATCTTTCAGCTCGAAAAAGTGGATTTCTACTGGCGTGGGCGTTTCAGCTTTTTATGGTGATCAGTTTGGATGAGTGTGTGATTGTGTATGTTCTCACCCTAACCCCCCCTCTGTCCTTTAGTAATCAATGGAGAGAAGGCCACCCTGGAGACGCCCACATTTGCCCAGAAGCGCCAGCGGACCCTGGACATGCTGATCCGTTCCCTGTACCAAGACCTCATCCCCGACCTCCACAAGGTACAGCCCCGTCACACCCTACCTAACCCAGCCTGGTACAGCCCTGTCACACCCTACCTAACCCAGCCTGGTACAGCCCTGTCACACCCTACCTAACCCAGCCTGGTACAGCGCTGTCACACCCTACCTAACCCAACCTGGTACAGCTCTGTCACACCCTACCTAACCCAGCCTGGCCTATCCCTATTACCCTAAGCCTACCTCTCCTCTCTTCTCTTCAGGTCTTTCTATAATCCTCTGGGGACAGTTTCCCAGACACATATTAAGCCTTGGACTAAAAAGAATGCACAATGAAGATTCTCCATTAAAAGTACCCTGTTACCTTACCTATCTGACAACACATATCTAATGGGGCTAAAGAGGCTTAATCTGTGTTACCGAAACCGGCTAGGGAGTGATAGTATAGCTTTCCCGTTGCACCAGTTTCTAGTCACTGATCTGATCCAGCTTCTCTGGTCACTGTTTGTGCCACAGCCAGTTGAGCTGCCTACTTTTCTGAACCACTGCAACTGTCCCCCTGACTACTGCAGACGGCATAACACTGGGACTAGGCACTGCAATGCTGACTTTCTGAGGGGGACTGTCTTTCTTCTCTCTCTGAACCTAATCTCTCTTTTGTTAACCTTCTCTATTTGTTTCTTTCTTTCCCTCTCTGATTCTCTCTTCCTCTCCTCTCTCTTTCTCTTTGTCTTTTTCTGTCCCCTATCTCTCTCTCTAATCCTCCCATTCTTCTTTAAATATTCTGATATGACTCAGTCCTATACTGCTGCTATGCTTCTGTCTTCACCCTGTCTCTGAGGGCCGCTTCTGTCTCTTTCTCTTCTTGTCTGTGTGTGCTCGTATATGTGTGTGTGTGTGTGTGTGTGTGTGTGTGTGTGTGTGTGTGTGTGTGTGTGTGTGTTTGTGTGCGTGTGCTCGTATATGTGTGTGTGTGTGTGTGTTTGTGTGCGTGCGCGCGCACGTGTGTGTGCGTGTGTGTGTGTGCTGGTGTCCAATGTGCAGGTTCCCTTCTCTCCCCAGAATATGCTCAACAGACGCTCGTTTAGTGATGTGCTGCCGGAGTCGCCCAAGTCTGCCCGCAAGAAGGAAGAGGCACGACAGGCCGAGTTTGTCAGGATAGGACAGGTAATACACACACAGCTAGGACATACAGTACACCCACACTAACACACACACAGCTAGGACATACAGTACACCCACACTAACATACACACAGCTAGGACATACAGTACACCCACACTAACATACACACAGCTAGGACATACAGTACACCCACACTAACACACACACAGCTAGGACATACAGTACACCCACACTAACATACACACAGCTAGGACATACAGTACACCCACACTAACACACACACAGCTAGGACATACAGTACACCCACACTAACATACACACAGCTAGGACATACAGTACACCCACACTAACACACACACAGCTAGGACATACAGTACACCCACACTAACATACACACAGCTAGGACATACAGTACACCCACACTAACACACACATAGCTAGGACATACAGTACACCCACACTAACATACACACAGCTAGGACATACAGTACACCCACACTAACACACACACAGCTAGGACATACAGTACACCCACACTAACACACAGCTAGGACATACAGTACACCCACACTAACACACAGCTAGGACATACAGTACACCCACACTAACACACAGCTAGGACATACAGTACACCCACACTAACACACAGCTAGGACATACAGTACACCCACACTAACATACACACAGCTAGGACATACAGTACACCCACACTAACACACACACACCTAGGACATACAGTACACCCACACTAACACACACACAGCTAGGACATACAGTACACCCACACTAACACACACACAGCTAGGACATACAGTACACCCACACTAACACACAGCTAGGACATACAGTACACCCACACTAACATACACACAGCTAGGACATACAGTACACCCACACTAACATACACACAGCTAGGACATACAGTACACCCACACTAACACACACACAGCTAGGACATACAGTACACCCACACTAACACACAGCTAGGACATACAGTACACCCACACTAACACACACACAGCTAGGACATACAGTACACCCACACTAACACACACACAGCTAGGACATACAGTACACCCACACTAACACACAGCTAGGACATACAGTACACCCACACTAACACACACACAGCTAGGACATACAGTACACCCACACTAACACACACACACAGCTAGGACATACAGTACACCCACACTAACACACAGCTAGGACATACAGTACACCCACACTAACACACAGCGAGGACATACAGTACACCCACACTAACACACACACACCTAGGACATACAGTACACCCACACTAACACACACACAGCTAGGACATACAGTACACCCACACTAACACACACACAGCTAGGACATACAGTACACCCACACTAACACACAGCTAGGACATACAGTACACCCACACTAACATACACACAGCTAGGACATACAGTACACCCACACTAACATACACACAGCTAGGACATACAGTACACCCACACTAACATACACACAGCTAGGACATACAGTACACCCACACTAACACACACACAGCTAGGACATACAGTACACCCACACTAACACACACACACAGCTAGGACATACAGTACACCCACACTAACACACAGCTAGGACATACAGTACACCCACACTAACACACAGCGAGGACATACAGTACACCCACACTAACACACACACACCTAGGACATACAGTACACCCACACTAACACACACACAGCTAGGACATACAGTACACCCACACTAACACACACACAGCTAGGACATACAGTACACCCACACTAACACACAGCTAGGACATACAGTACACCCACACTAACATACACACAGCTAGGACATACAGTACACCCACACTAACATACACACAGCTAGGACATACAGTACACCCACACTAACATACACACAGCTAGGACATACAGTACACCCACACTAACACACACACAGCTAGGACATACAGTACACCCACACTAACACACAGCTAGGACATACAGTACACCCACACTAACACACAGCTAGGACATACAGTACACCCACACTAACATACACACAGCTAGGACATACAGTACACCCACACTAACACACACACAGCTAGGACATACGGTACACCCACACTAACACATAGCTAGGACATACAGTACACCCACACTAACACACAGCTAGGACATACAGTACACCCACACTAACATACACACAGCTAGGACATACAGTACACCCACACTAACACACAGCTAGGACATACAGTACACCCACACTAACACACAGCTAGGACATACAGTACACCCACACTAACACACAGCTAGGACATACAGTACACCCACACTAACACACAGCTAGGACATACAGTACACCCACACTAACACACACACAGCGAGGACATACAGTACACCCACACTAACACACACACAGCTAGGACATACAGTACACCCACACTAACACACACACAGCTAGGACATACAGTACACCCACACTAACACACACACAGCTAGGACATACAGTACACCCACACTAACACACAGCTAGGACATACAGTACACCCACACTAACACACACACAGCTAGGACATACAGTACACCCACACTAACACACACACAGCTAGGACATACAGTACACCCACACTAACACACACACAGCTAGGACATGCAGTACACCCACACTAACACACAGCTAGGACATACAGTACACCCACACTAACATACACACAGCTAGGACATACATTACACCCACACTAACACACACACAGCTAGGACATACAGTACACCCACACTAACACACAGCTAGGACATACAGTACACCCACACTAACATACACACAGCTAGGACATACAGTACACCCACACTAACACACAGCTAGGACATACAGTACACCCACACTAACACACAGCTAGGACATACAGTACACCCACGCTAACACACACACAGCTAGGACATACAGTACACCCACACTAACACACACACAGCTAGGACATACAGTACACCCACACTAACACACAGCTAGGACATACAGTACACCCACACTAACACACACACAGCTAGGACATACAGTACACCCACACTAACACACACACAGCTAGGACATACAGTACACCCACACTAACACACAGCTAGGACATACAGTACACCCACACTAACACACAGCTAGGACATAGAGTACACCCACACTAACACACAGCTAGGACATACAGTACACCCACACTAACACACAGCTAGGACATACAGTACACCCACACTAACACACAGCTAGGACATACAGTACACCCACACTAACAACACACAGCTAGGACATACAGTACACCCACACTAACACACACACACAGCTAGGACATACAGTACACCCACACTAACACACACACAGCTAGGACATACAGTACACCCACACTAACACACAGCTAGGACATACAGTACACCCACACTAACACACACACAGCTAGGCCATACAGTACACCCACACTAACACACAGCTAGGACATACAGTACACCCACACTAACACACACACAGCTAGGACATACAGTACACCCACACTAACACACAGCTAGGACATACAGTACACCCACACTAACACACACACAGCTAGGACATACAGTACACCCACACTAACACACACACAGCTAGGACATACAGTACACCCACACTAACACACAGCTAGGACATACAGTACACCCACACTAACACACAGCTAGGACATACAGTACACCCACACTAACACACAGCTAGGACATACAGTACACCCACACTAACACACAGCTAGGACATACAGTACACCCACACTAACACACACACAGCTAGGACATACAGTACACCCACACTAACACACACACAGCTAGGACATACAGTACACCCACACTAACACACACACAGCTAGGACATACAGTACACCCACACTAACACACACACAGCTAGGCCATACAGTACACCCACACTAACACACAGCTAGGACATACAGTACACCCACACTAACACACAGCTAGGACATACAGTACACCCACACTAACACACACACAGCTATTACATACAGTACACCCACACTAACACACAGCTAGGACATACAGTACACCCACACTAACACACACACAGCTAGGACATACAGTACACCCACACTAACATACACACAGCTAGGACATACAGTACACCCACACTAACACACACACAGCTAGGACATACAGTACACCCACACTAACACACAGCTAGGACATACAGTACACCCACACTAACATACACACAGCTAGGACATACAGTACACCCACACTACACACACACAGCTAGGACATACAGTACACCCACACTAACACACAGCTAGGACATACAGTACACCCACACTAACACACACACAGCTAGGACATACAGTACACCCACACTAACACACACACAGCTAGGACATACAGTACACCCACACTAACACACACACAGCTAGGACATACAGTACACCCACACTAACACACAGCTAGGACATACAGTACACCCACACTAACATACACACAGCTAGGACATACATTACACCCACACTAACACACACACAGCTAGGACATACAGTACACCCACACTAACACACAGCTAGGACATACAGTACACCCACACTAACATACACACAGCTAGGACATACAGTACACCCACACTAACACACACACAGCTAGGACATACAGTACACCCACACTAACACACAGCTAGGACATACAGTACACCCACACTAACACACACACAGCTAGGACATACAGTACACCCACACTAACACACAGCTAGGACATACAGTACACCCACACTAACACACACACAGCTAGGACATACAGTACACCCACACTAACACACACACAGCTAGGACATACAGTACACCCACACTAACACACAGCTAGGACATACAGTACACCCACACTAACACACAGCTAGGACATACAGTACACCCACACTAACACACAGCTAGGACATACAGTACACCCACACTAACACACACACACAGCTAGGACATACAGTACACCCACACTAACACACAGCTAGGACATACAGTACACCCACACTAACACACACACAGCTAGGCCATACAGTACACCCACACTAACACACAGCTAGGACATACAGTACACCCACACTAACACACACACAGCTAGGACATACAGTACACCCACACTAACACACAGCTAGGACATACAGTACACCCACACTAACACACAGCTAGGACATACAGTACACCCACACTAACACACAGCTAGGACATACAGTACACCCACACTAACACACAGCTAGGACATACAGTACACCCACACTAACACACACACAGCTAGGACATACAGTACACCCACACTACACACACACAGCTAGGACATACAGTACACCCACACTAACACACACACAGCTAGGACATACAGTACACCCACACTAACACACACACAGCTAGGACATACAGTACACCCACACTAACACACACACAGCTAGGCCATACAGTACACCCACACTAACACACAGCTAGGACATACAGTACACCCACACTAACACACAGCTAGGACATACAGTACACCCACACTAACACACACACAGCTATTACATACAGTACACCCACACTAACACACAGCTAGGACATACAGTACACCCACACTAACACACACACAGCTAGGACATACAGTACACCCACACTAACATACACACAGCTAGGACATACAGTACACCCACACTAACACACACACAGCTAGGACATACAGTACACCCACACTAACACACAGCTAGGACATACAGTACACCCACACTAACATACACACAGCTAGGACATACAGTACACCCACACTAACACACACAGCTAGGACATACAGTACACCCACACTAACACACAGCTAGGACATACAGTACACCCACACTAACACACACACAGCTAGGACATACAGTACACCCACACTAACACACACACAGCTAGGACATACAGTACACCCACACTAACACACACACAGCTAGGACATACAGTACACCCACACTAACACACAGCTAGGACATACAGTACACCCACACTAACATACACACAGCTAGGACATACAGTACACCCACACTAACACACACACAGCTAGGACATACAGTACACCCACACTAACACACAGCTAGGACATACAGTACACCCACACTAACACACACACAGCTAGGACATACAGTACACCCACACTAACACACAGCTAGGACATACAGTACACCCACACTAACACACACACAGCTAGGACATACAGTACACCCACACTAACACACACACAGCTAGGACATACAGTACACCCACACTAACACACAGCTAGGACATACAGTACACCCACACTAACACACAGCTAGGACATACAGTACACCCACACTAACACACAGCTAGGACATACAGTACACCCACACTAACACACAGCTAGGACATACAGTACACCCACACTAACACACACACAGCTAGGACATACAGTACACCCACACTTACACACACACAGCTAGGATATACAGTACACCCACACTAACACACACACAGCTAGGACATACAGTACACCCACACTAACACACAGCTAGGACATACAGTACACCCACACTAACACACACACAGCTAGGCCATACAGTACACCCACACTAACACACAGCTAGGACATACAGTACACCCACACTAACACACACACAGCTAGGACATACAGTACACCCACACTAACACACAGCTAGGACATACAGTACACCCACACTAACACACACACAGCTAGGACATACAGTACACCCACACTAACACACAGCTAGGACATACAGTACACCCACACTAACATACACACAGCTAGGACATACAGTACACCCACACTAACACACACACAGCTAGGACATACAGTACACCCACACTAACACACAGCTAGGACATACAGTACACCCACACTAACACACACACAGCTAGGACATACAGTACACCCACACTAACACACACACAGCTAGGACATACAGTACACCCACACTAACACACACACAGCTAGGACATACAGTACACCCACACTAACACACAGCTAGGACATACAGTACACCCACACTAACATACACACAGCTAGGACATACATTACACCCACACTAACACACACACAGCTAGGACATACAGTACACCCACACTAACACACAGCTAGGACATACAGTACACCCACACTAACACACACACAGCTAGGACATACAGTACACCCACACTAACACACAGCTAGGGCATACAGTACACCCACACTAACACACACACAGCTAGGACATACAGTACACCCACACTAACACACACACAGCTAGGACATACAGTACACCCACACTAACACACACACAGCTAGGACATACAGTACACCCACACTAACACACACACAGCTAGGACATACAGTACACCCACACTAACACACAGCTAGGACATACAGTACACCCACACTAACACACAGCTAGGACATACAGTACACCCACACTAACACACAGCTAGGACATACAGTACACCCACACTAACACACAGCTAGGACATACAGTACACCCACACTAACACACACACAGCTAGGACATACAGTACACCCACACTTACACACACACAGCTAGGACATACAGTACACCCACACTAACACACACACAGCTAGGACATACAGTACACCCACACTAACACACAGCTAGGACATACAGTACACCCACACTAACACACACACAGCTAGGCCATACAGTACACCCACACTAACACACAGCTAGGACATACAGTACACCCACACTAACACACACACAGCTAGGACATACAGTACACCCACACTAACACACACACAGCTAGGACATACAGTACACCCACACTAACACACAGCTAGGACATACAGTACACCCACACTAACACACAGCTAGGACATACAGTACACCCACACTAACATACACACAGCTAGGACATACAGTACACCCACACGAACACACACACAGCTAGGACGTACAGTACACCCACACTAACACACACACAGCTAGGACATACAGTACACCCACACTAACACACACACAGCTATTACATACAGTACACCCACACTAACACACAGCTAGGACATACAGTACACCCACACTAACACACAGCTAGGGCATACAGTACACCCATACTAACACACAGCTAGGACATACAGTACACCCACACTAACACACAGCTAGGACATACAGTACACCCACACTAACACACACACAGCTAGGACATACAGTACACCCACACTAACACACAGCTAGGACATACAGTACACCCACACTAACACACACACAGCTAGGACATACAGTACACCCACACTAACACACACACAGCTAGGACATACAGTACACCCACACTAACACACACACAGCTAGGACATACAGTACACCCACACTAACACACACAGCTAGGACATACAGTACACCCACACTAACACACACACAGCTAGGACATACAGTACACCCACACTAACACACAGCTAGGACATACAGTACACCCACACTAACACACACACAGCTAGGACATACAGTACACCCACACTAACACACACACAGCTAGGACATACAGTACACCCACACTAACACACACACAGCTAGGACATACAGTACACCCACACTAACACACACACAGCTAGGACATACAGTACACCCACACTAACACACACACAGCTAGGCCATACAGTACACCCACACTAACACACAGCTAGGACATACAGTACACCCATACTAACACACAGCTAGGACATACAGTACACCCACACTAACATACACACAGCTAGGACATACAGTACACCCACACTAACATACACACAGCTAGGACATACAGTACACCCACACTAACATACACACAGCTAGGACATACAGTATACCCACACTAACACACACACAGCTAGGACATACAGTACACCCACACTAACACACAGCTAGGACATACAGTACACCCACACTAACACACAGCTAGGACATACAGTACACCCATACTAACACACAGCTAGGACATACAGTACACCCACACTAACACACACACAGCTAGGACATACAGTACACCCACACTAACATACACACAGCTAGGACATACAGTACACCCACACTAACACACACACAGCTAGGACATACAGTACACCCACACTAACACACACACAGCTAGGACATACATTACACCCACACGAACACACAGCTAGGACATACAGTACACCCACACTAACATACACACAGCTAGGACATACAGTACACCCACACTAACACACAGCTAGGACATACAGTACACCCATACTAATACACAGCTAGGACATACAGTACACCCACACTAACACACACACAGCTAGGACATACAGTACACACACACTAACATACACACAGCTAGGACATACAGTACACCCACACTAACACACACACAGCTAGGACATACAGTACACCCACACTAACACACAGCTAGGACATACAGTACACGCACACGAACACACAGCTAGGACATACAGTACACCCACACTAACACACAGCTAGGACATACAGTACACCCACACGAACACACAGCTAGGACATACAGTACACCCACACTAACACACAGCTAGGACATACAGTACACCCACACTAACACACAGCTAGGACATACAGTACACCCACACTAACACACAGCTAGGACATACAGTACACCCACACTAACACACAGCTAGGACATACAGTACACCCACACTAACACACAGCTAGGACATACAGTACACCCACACTAACATACACACAGCTAGGACATACAGTACACCCACACGAACACACACACAGCTAGGACGTACAGTACACCCACACTAACACACACACAGCTAGGACATACAGTACACCCACACTAACACACACACAGCTATTACATACAGTACACCCACACTAACACACAGCTAGGACATACAGTACACCCACACTAACACACAGCTAGGGCATACAGTACACCCATACTAACACACAGCTAGGACATACAGTACACCCACACTAACACACAGCTAGGACATACAGTACACCCACACTAACACACACACAGCTAGGACATACAGTACACCCACACTAACACACAGCTAGGACATACAGTACACCCACACTAACACACACACAGCTAGGACATACAGTACACCCACACTAACACACACACAGCTAGGACATACAGTACACCCACACTAACACACACACAGCTAGGACATACAGTACACCCACACTAAACACACACAGCTAGGACATACAGTACACCCACACTAACACACAGCTAGGACATACAGTACACCCACACTAACACACAGCTAGGACATACAGTACACCCACACTAACACACAGCTAGGACATACAGTACACCCACACTAACACACACACAGCTAGGACATACAGTACACCCACACTAACACACACACAGCTAGGACATACAGTACACCCACACTAACACACACACAGCTAGGACATACAGTACACCCACACTAACACACAGCTAGGACATACAGTACACCCACACTAACACACACACAGCTAGGCCATACAGTACACCCACACTAACACACAGCTAGGACATACAGTACACCCACACTAACACACACACAGCTAGGACATACAGTACACCCACACTAACACACAGCTAGGACATACAGTACACCCACACTAACACACACACAGCTAGGACATACAGTACACCCACACTAACACACAGCTAGGACATACAGTACACCCACACTAACACACAGCTAGGACATACAGTACACCCACACTAACATACACACAGCTAGGACATACAGTACACCCACACGAACACACACACAGCTAGGACGTACAGTACACCCACACTAACACACACACCGCTAGGACATACAGTACACCCACACTAACACACACACAGCTATTACATACAGTACACCCACACTAACACACAGCTAGGACATACAGTACACCCACACTAACACACAGCTAGGGCATACAGTACACCCATACTAACACACAGCTAGGACATACAGTACACCCACACTAACACACAGCTAGGACATACAGTACACCCACACTAACACACACACAGCTAGGACATACAGTACACCCACACTAACACACAGCTAGGACATACAGTACACCCACACTAACACACACACAGCTAGGACATACAGTACACCCACACTAACACACACACAGCTAGGACATACAGTACACCCACACTAACACACACACAGCTAGGACATACAGTACACCCACACTAACATACACACAGCTAGGACATACAGTACACCCACACTAACACACACACAGCTAGGACATACAGTACACCCACACTAACACACAGCTAGGACATACAGTACACCCACACTAACACACACACAGCTAGGACATACAGTACACCCACACTAACACACACACAGCTAGGACATACAGTACACCCACACTAACACACACACAGCTAGGACATACAGTACACCCACACTAACACACACACAGCTAGGACATACAGTACACCCACACTAACACACACACAGCTAGGCCATACAGTACACCCACACTAACACACAGCTAGGACATACAGTACACCCATACTAACACACAGCTAGGACATACAGTACACCCACACTAACACACACACAGCTAGGACATACAGTACACCCACACTAACATACACACAGCTAGGACATACAGTACACCACACTAACATACACACAGCTAGGACATACAGTATACCCACACTAACACACACACAGCTAGGACATACAGTACACCCACACTAACACACAGCTAGGACATACAGTACACCCACACTAACACACAGCTAGGACATACAGTACACCCATACTAACACACAGCTAGGACATACAGTACACCCACACTAACACACACACAGCTAGGACATACAGTACACCCACACTAACATACACACAGCTAGGACATACAGTACACCCACACTAACACACACACAGCTAGGACATACAGTACACCCACACTAACACACACACAGCTAGGACATACATTACACCCACACGAACACACAGCTAGGACATACAGTACACCCACACTAACATACACACAGCTAGGACATACAGTACACCCACACTAACACACAGCTAGGACATACAGTACACCCATACTAATACACAGCTAGGACATACAGTACACCCACACTAACACACACACAGCTAGGACATACAGTACACACACACTAACATACACACAGCTAGGACATACAGTACACCCACACTAACACACACACAGCTAGGACATACAGTACACCCACACTAACACACAGCTAGGACATACAGTACACCCACACGAACACACAGCTAGGACATACAGTACACCCACACTAACACACAGCTAGGACATACAGTACACCCACACGAACACACAGCTAGGACATACAGTACACCCACACTAACACACAGCTAGGACATACAGTACACCCACACTAACACACAGCTAGGACATACAGTACACCCACACTAACACACAGCTAGGACATACAGTACACCCACACTAACACACAGCTAGGACATACAGTACACCCACACTAACACACAGCTAGGACATACAGTACACCCACACTAACACACAGCTAGGACATACAGTACACCCACACTAACACACAGCTAGGACATACAGTACACCCACACTAACACACAGCTAGGACATACAGTACACCCACACTAACACACAGCTAGGACATACAGTACACCCACACTAACACACACACAGCTAGGACATACAGTACACCCACACTAACACACACACAGCTAGGACATACAGTACACCCACACTAACATACACACAGCTAGGACATACAGTACACCCACACTAACACACACACAGCTAGGACATACAGTACACCCACACTAACACACACACAGCTAGGACATACATTACACCCACACGAACACACAGCTAGGACATACAGTACACCCACACTAACATACACACAGCTAGGACATACAGTACACCCACACTAACACACAGCTAGGACATACAGTACACCCATACTAATACACAGCTAGGACATACAGTACACCCACACTAACACACACACAGCTAGGACATACAGTACACACACACTAACATACACACAGCTAGGACATACAGTACACCCACACTAACACACACACAGCTAGGACATACAGTACACCCACACTAACACACAGCTAGGACATACAGTACACCCACACGAACACACAGCTAGGACATACAGTACACCCACACTAACACACAGCTAGGACATACAGTACACCCACACGAACACACAGCTAGGACATACAGTACACCCACACTAACACACAGCTAGGACATACAGTACACCCACACTAACACACAGCTAGGACATACAGTACACCCACACTAACACACAGCTAGGACATACAGTACACCCACACTAACACACAGCTAGGACATACAGTACACCCACACTAACACACAGCTAGGACATACAGTACACCCACACTAACACACAGCTAGGACATACAGTACACCCACACTAACACACAGCTAGGACATACAGTACACCCACACTAACACACAGCTAGGACATACAGTACACCCACACTAACACACAGCTAGGACATACAGTACACCCACACTAACACACACACAGCTAGGACATACAGTACACCCACACTAACACACACACAGCTAGGACATACAGTACACCCACACTAACATACACACAGCTAGGACATACAGTACACCCACACTAACACACACACAGCTAGGACATACAGTACACCCACACTAACACACACACAGCTAGGACATACATTACACCCACACGAACACACAGCTAGGACATACAGTACACCCACACTAACATACACACAGCTAGGACATACAGTACACCCACACTAACACACAGCTAGGACATACAGTACACCCATACTAATACACAGCTAGGACATACAGTACACCCACACTAACACACACACAGCTAGGACATACAGTACACACACACTAACATACACACAGCTAGGACATACAGTACACCCACACTAACACACACACAGCTAGGACATACAGTACACCCACACTAACACACAGCTAGGACATACAGTACACCCACACGAACACACAGCTAGGACATACAGTACACCCACACTAACACACAGCTAGGACATACAGTACACCCACACGAACACACAGCTAGGACATACAGTACACCCACACTAACACACAGCTAGGACATACAGTACACCCACACTAACACACAGCTAGGACATACAGTACACCCACACTAACACACAGCTAGGACATACAGTACACCCACACTAACACACAGCTAGGACATACAGTACACCCACACTAACACACAGCTAGGACATACAGTACACCCACACTAACACACAGCTAGGACATACAGTACACCCACACTAACACACAGCTAGGACATACAGTACACCCACACTAACACACAGCTAGGACATACAGTACACCCACACTAACACACAGCTAGGACATACAGTACACCCACACTAACACACACACAGCTAGGACATACAGTACACCCACACTAACACACAGCTAGGACATACAGTACACCCACACGAACACACAGCTAGGACATACAGTACACCCACACTAACACACAGCTAGGACATACAGTACACCCACACGAACACACAGCTAGGACATACAGTACACCCACACTAACACACAGCTAGGACATACAGTACACCCACACTAACACACAGCTAGGACATACAGTACACCCACACTAACACACAGCTAGGACATACAGTACACCCACACTAACACACAGCTAGGACATACAGTACACCCACACTAACACACAGCTAGGACATACAGTACACCCACACTAACACACAGCTAGGACATACAGTACACCCACACTAACACACAGCTAGGACATACAGTACACCCACACTAACACACAGCTAGGACATACAGTACACCCACACTAACACACAGCTAGGACATACAGTACACCCACACTAACACACACAGCTAGGACATACAGTACACCCACACTAACACACACACAGCTAGGACATACAGTACACCCACACTAACATACACACAGCTAGGACATACAGTACACCCACACTAACACACACACAGCTAGGACATACAGTACACCCACACTAACACACACACAGCTAGGACATACATTACACCCACACGAACACACAGCTAGGACATACAGTACACCCACACTAACATACACACAGCTAGGACATACAGTACACCCACACTAACACACAGCTAGGACATACAGTACACCCATACTAATACACAGCTAGGACATACAGTACACCCACACTAACACACACACAGCTAGGACATACAGTACACACACACTAACATACACACAGCTAGGACATACAGTACACCCACACTAACACACACACAGCTAGGACATACAGTACACCCACACTAACACACAGCTAGGACATACAGTACACCCACACGAACACACAGCTAGGACATACAGTACACCCACACTAACACACAGCTAGGACATACAGTACACCCACACGAACACACAGCTAGGACATACAGTACACCCACACTAACACACAGCTAGGACATACAGTACACCCACACTAACACACAGCTAGGACATACAGTACACCCACACTAACACACAGCTAGGACATACAGTACACCCACACTAACACACAGCTAGGACATACAGTACACCCACACTAACACACAGCTAGGACATACAGTACACCCACACTAACACACAGCTAGGACATACAGTACACCCACACTAACACACAGCTAGGACATACAGTACACCCACACTAACACACAGCTAGGACATACAGTACACCCACACTAACACACAGCTAGGACATACAGTACACCCACACTAACACACACACAGCTAGGACATACAGTACACCCACACTAACACACACACAGCTAGGACATACAGTACACCCACACTAACATACACACAGCTAGGACATACAGTACACCCACACTAACACACACACAGCTAGGACATACAGTACACCCACACTAACACACACACAGCTAGGACATACATTACACCCACACGAACACACAGCTAGGACATACAGTACACCCACACTAACATACACACAGCTAGGACATACAGTACACCCACACTAACACACAGCTAGGACATACAGTACACCCATACTAATACACAGCTAGGACATACAGTACACCCACACTAACACACACACAGCTAGGACATACAGTACACACACACTAACATACACACAGCTAGGACATACAGTACACCCACACTAACACACACACAGCTAGGACATACAGTACACCCACACTAACACACAGCTAGGACATACAGTACACCCACACGAACACACAGCTAGGACATACAGTACACCCACACTAACACACAGCTAGGACATACAGTACACCCACACTAACACACAGCTAGGACATACAGTACACCCACACTAACACACAGCTAGGACATACAGTACACCCACACTAACACACAGCTAGGACATACAGTACACCCACACTAACACACAGCTAGGACATACAGTACACCCACACTAACAACACACAGCTAGGACATACAGTACACCCACACTAACACACAGCTAGGACATACAGTACACCCACACTAACACACAGCTAGGACATACAGTACACCCACACTAACACACAGCTAGGACATACAGTACACCCACACTAACACACAGCTAGGACATACAGTACACCCACACTAACACACAGCTAGGACATACAGTACACCCACACTAACACACACACAGCTAGGACATACAGTACACCCACACTAACACACAGCTAGGACATACAGTACACCCACTAACAACACACAGCTAGGACATACAGTACACCCACACTAACACACAGCTAGGACATACAGTACACCCACACGAACACACAGCTAGGACATACAGTACACCCACACTAACACACAGCTAGGACATACAGTACACCCACACTAACACACAGCTAGGACATACAGTACACCCACACTAACACACAGCTAGGACATACAGTACACCCACACTACACACAGCTAGGACATACAGTACACCCACACTAACACACAGCTAGGACATACAGTACACCCACACTAACACACAGCTAGGACATACAGTACACCCACACTAACACACAGCTAGGACATACAGTACACCCACACTAACACACAGCTAGGACATACAGTACACCCACACTAACACACAGCTAGGACATACAGTACACCCACACTAACACACACACAGCTAGGACATACAGTACACCCACACTAACACACACACAGCTAGGACATACAGTACACCCACACTAACATACACACAGCTAGGACATACAGTACACCCACACTAACACACACACAGCTAGGACATACAGTACACCCACACTAACACACACACAGCTAGGACATACATTACACCCACACTAACAACACACAGCTAGGACATACAGTACACCCACACTAACATACACACAGCTAGGACATACAGTACACCCACACTAACACACAGCTAGGACATACAGTACACCCATACTAATACACAGCTAGGACATACAGTACACCCACACTAACACACACACAGCTAGGACATACAGTACACACACACTAACATACACACAGCTAGGACATACAGTACACCCACACTAACACACACACAGCTAGGACATACAGTACACCCACACTAACACACAGCTAGGACATACAGTACACCCACACGAACACACAGCTAGGACATACAGTACACCCACACTAACACACAGCTAGGACATACAGTACACCCACACTAACACACAGCTAGGACATACAGTACACCCACACTAACACACAGCTAGGACATACAGTACACCCACACTAACACACAGCTAGGACATACAGTACACCCACACTAACACACAGCTAGGACATACAGTACACCCACACTAACACACAGCTAGGACATACAGTACACCCACACTAACACACAGCTAGGACATACAGTACACCCACACTAACACACAGCTAGGACATACAGTACACCCACACTAACACACAGCTAGGACATACAGTACACCCACACTAACACACAGCTAGGACATACAGTACACCCACACTAACACACAGCTAGGACATACAGTACACCCACACTAACACACAGCTAGGACAATCCAAAAAGTCACAACGACAGAATGCACCGGAGCAAGTTCAATGTTTACATTGCCAAAGAAAGTGAAATAGATAATAAACAAAAGTGAAATAAACAGTAAACATTACACTTACAAAAGTTCCAAAAGAATAAAGACATTTCAATTGTCCTATTATGTATATCTACAGTGTTGTAATGATGTGCAAATAGTTAAAGTACCAAAGGGAGAATAAATCAATATTAATATGGGTTGTATTTATGTTCTTCACTGGCTGCCCTTTTCTTGTGGCAACAGGTCACAAATCTTGCTGCTGTGATGGCAAACTAAATTATTTCACCCAATAGATATGGGAGTTTATCAAAATTGGATTTGTTTTTCGAATTCTTTGTGGGTCTGTGTAATCTGAGGGAAATATGTGTCTCTAATATGGCCATACATTTGGCAGGAGGTTAGGAAGTGCAGCTCAGTTTCCACCTGTCTTCTCTCTTTATGTTCACTGAGTTTGTACATAGTCAAAGCTTTCCTTAAGTTTGGGTCAGTCACAGTGGTCAGGTATTCTGCCACTGTGTACTCTCTGTTTAGGGCCAGTCACAGTGGTCAGGTATTCTGCCACGGTGTATTCTCTGTTTAGGACCAGTCACAGTGGTCAGGTATTCTGCCTCTGTGTACTCTCTGTTTAAGGCCAGTCACAGTGGTCAGGTATTCTGCCACGGTGTATTCTCTGTTTAGGGCCAGTCACAGTGGTCAGGTATTCTGCCACGGTGTATTCTCTGTTTAGGGCCAGTCACAGTGGTCAGGTATTCTGCCACGGTGTATTCTCTGTTTTAGGGCCAGTCACAGTGGTCAGGTATTCTGCCACGGTGTATTCTCTGTTTAGGGCCAGTCACAGTGGTCAGGTATTCTGCCACGGTGTATTCTCTGTTTAGGGCCAGTCACAGTGGTCAGGTATTCTGCCACTATGTACTCTCTGTTTAGGGTCAGTCACAGTGGTCAGGTATTCTGCCACGGTGTATTCTCTGTTTAGGGCCAGTCACAGTGGTCAGGTATTCTGCCACGGTGTATTCTCTGTTTAGGGCCAGTCACAGTGGTCAGGTATTCTGCCACGGTGTATTCTCTGTTTAGGGCCAGTCACAGTGGTCAGGTATTCTGCCACGGTGTATTCTCTGTTTAAGGCCAGTCACAGTGGTCAGGTATTCTGCCACGGTGTATTCTCTGTTTAGGGTCAGTCACAGTGGTCAGGTATTCTGCCACGGTGTATTCTCTGTTTAAGGCCAGTCACAGTGGTCAGGTATTCTGCCACGGTGTATTCTCTGTTTAGGGCCAGTCACAGTGGTCAGGTATTCTGCCACGGTGTATTCTCTGTTTAGGGTCAGTCACAGTGGACAGGTATTCTGCCACGGTGTACTCTCTGTTTAGGGCCAGTCACAGTGGACAGGTATTCTGCCACTGTGTACTCTCTGTTTAAGGCCAGTCACAGTGGTCAGGTATTCTGCCACTGTGTACTCTCTGTTTAAGGCCAGTCACAGTGGTCAGGTATTCTGCCACGGTGTACTCTCTGTTTAGGGCCAGTCACAGTGGACAGGTATTCTGCCAAGGTGTACTCTCTGTTTAAGGCCAGTCACAGTGGTCAGGTATTCTGCCACGGTGTATTCTCTGTTTAGGGCCAGTCACAGTGGTCAGGTATTCTGCCACGGTGTACTCTCTGTTTAGGGCCAGTCACAGTGGTCAGGTATTCTGCCACGGTGTACTCTCTGTTTAAGGCCAGTCACAGTGGTCAGGTATTCTGCCACGGTGTATTCTCTGTTTAGGGTCAGTCACAGTGGTCAGGTATTCTGCCACGGTGTACTCTCTGTTTAGGGCCAGTCACAGTGGTCAGGTATTCTGCCACGGTGTACTCTCTGTTTAGGGCCAGTCACAGTGGTCAGGTATTCTGCCACTATGTACTCTCTGTTTAGGGCCAGTCACAGTGGTCAGGTATTCTGCCACTGTGTACTCTCTGTTTAGGGCCAGTCACAGTGGTCAGGTATTCTGCCACTATGTACTCTCTGTTTAGGGCCAGTCACAGTGGTCAGGTATTCTGCCACGGTGTACTCTCTGTTTAGGGCCAGTCACAGTATTCTGCCACGGTGTACTCTCTGTTTAGGGCCAAATAACATTCTAATTTGCTCTGTTTTTTGGTCAATTCTTTCCATGTGTCAAGTAATTATCTTTTTGTTTTCTCATTATTTGGTTGGATCTAATTGTGTTGCTGTTTCTCTCCTGGGGCTCTGTGGGGTGTGTTTGCGTTTGTGAACAGAGCCACAGGACCAGCTTGCTTAGTGGGCTCTTCTCCAGGTTTATTTGTCTGTACTGTAGGTGATGGCGAGTTGGCCTCCCGTGTGGTGCAGTGATCTGAGGCATTGTATAGCAGTTGCTAGCTGTGCCTCTAGAGATCCTGGTTCGAGGCCAGGCTCTGTCGCAAGCGGGCGCAAATGGGAGACCCATGGGGCGGTGCACAATTGGCCCAGTGTCGTCCGGGTTAGGGGAGGGTTTTGCCGGCAGGGTTGTCCTTGTCCCATCGCGGTCTAGCGACTCCTGTGGCGGGCCAGGCGCATGCACGTTGACACGGTCGCCAGGTGTACGGTGTTTCCTCCGACACATTGGTGCGGCTGGCTTCCGGGTTAAGTGGGCATTGTGTCAAGAAGCAGTGCGGCTCGGTTGGGTCGTGTTTCGGAGGACGCACGGCTCTCGACCTTCGCCTCTCCTGAGTCTGTACGGGAAGTTGCAGCGATGAGACAAGACTGTAACTACCAATAGGAAAACACGAAATTGGGGAGAAATGTTTTTTTATATAATCAAATCAAATCAAAGTTTATTTGTCATGTGCACCGAATACAACAGTGAAATGTTTACTTACAGGCTCTAACCAACAGTGCAAAAAATGTATTAGGTGAACAATAGGTAAGTAAAGAAATAAAACAACAGTAAAAAGACAGGCTATATACAGTAATGAGGCTATAAAAGTAGAGAGGCTACATACAGACACCGGTTAGTCAGGCTGATTGAGGTAGTATGTACATGTAGATATGGTTAAAGTGACTATGCATATATGATGAACAGAGAGTAGCAGTAGCGTAAAAGAGGGGGTGGGTGGTGCGACACAATGCTGATAGCCCGGTTAGCCAATGTGCAGGAGCACTGGTTGGTCGGGCCAATTGAGGTAGTATGTACATGAATGTATAGTTAAAGTGACTATGCATATATGATAAACAGAGAGCAGCAGCAGCATAAAAGAGGGGTTGGGGGGGCACACAATGCAAATTATACTGTAGGTGATGACTTTGTTATAGAAGGTTTGGGAATCACTTCCTTTTAGGTGGTTGTAGAATTGACCGTCTCTTTTCTGGATTTTGATCATTAGCAAGTATCGGCCTAATTCTCCTCTGCATTATTTGATGTTTTACACTGTACATGGAGGATATTTTTGCAGAAAAATAATTCTGCATGGGGAGTCTCAATTTGGAGTTTGTCCCATTTTGTGAATTCTTGATTGGGGAGCAGACCCCAGACCTCGCAACCATAAAGGGCATTGGGTTCTATAACTGATTCAAGTATTTTTAGCCAGATCCTAATTGGTATGTCAAATTTTATGTTCCTTTTGATGGCATAAAAGGCCATCTCTCTCTCTCTTTATCTCTCTCTCTATTTCTCTCTCTGTCTGTCTGTCTCTCTTTCTCTCTCTCTTTATTTCTCTTTCTCTCTCTCTCTCTCTCTCTCTCTCTCTCTCTCTCACCTCTCTCTTTATTTCTCTTTCTCTACCTCTCTCTCTTTCTCTCTCTCTTTCTCTCTCTCTTTATCTCTCTCTCTATTTCTCTCTCTGTCTGTCTGTCTCTCTTTCTCTCTCACCCTATTTCTCTTTCTCTACCTCTCTCTCTTTCTCTCTCTCTTTTTCTCTATATTTTACACACACACTCACACAGTCACTTAGACTCTCTCCCTGTTGTCCAGGCACTAAAGCTGAAGACCATCGTCAGAGGAGACGCCCCAACCAGTCTGGTCACTACAGGCCTGTGTAGAAAAGAGGTGATTTGACTGAACCCTCCATACTGTAGCGTGCCATACCATACAGGCCTGTGTAGAAAAGAGGTGATTTGACTGAACCCTCCATACTGTAGCGTGCCATACCATACAGGCCTGTGTAGAAAAGAGGTGATTTGACTGAACCCTCCATACTGTAGCGTGCCATACCATACAGGCCTGTGTAGAAAAGAGGTGATTTGACTGAACCCTCCATACTGTAGCGTGCCATACCATACAGGCCTGTGTAGAAAAGAGGTGATTTGACTGAACCCTCCATACTGTAGCGTGCCATACCATACAGGCCTGTGTAGAAAAGAGGTGATTTGACTGAACCCTCCATACTGTAGCGCCATACCATACAGGCCTGTGTAGAAAAGAGGTGATTTGACTGAACCCTCCATACTGTAGCGTGCCATACCATACAGGCCTGTGTAGAAAAGAGGTGATTTGACTGAACCCTCCATACTGTAGCGTGCCATACCATACAGGCCTGTGTAGAAAAGAGGTGATTTGACTGAACCCTCCATACTGTAGCGCCATACCATACAGGCCTGTGTAGAAAAGAGGTGATTTGACTGAACCCTCCATACTGTAGCGTGCCATACCATACAGGCCTGTGAAAAGAGGTGATTTGACTGAACCCTCCATACTGTAGCGCCATACCATACAGGCCTGTGTAGAAAAGAGGTGATTTGACTGAACCCTCCATACTGTAGCGTGCCATACCATACAGGCCTGTGTAGAAAGAGGTGATTTGACTGAACCCTCCATACTGTAGCGCCATACCATACAGGCCTGTGTAGAAAAGAGGTGATTTGACTGAACCCTCCATACTGTAGCGTGCCATACCATACAGGCCTGTGTAGAAAAGAGGTGATTTGACTGAACCCTCCATACTGTAGCGCCATACCATACAGGCCTGTGTAGAAAAGAGGTGATTTGACTGAACCCTCCATACTGTAGCGTGCCATACCATACAGGCCTGTGTAGAAAAGAGGTGATTTGACTGAACCCTCCATACTGTAGCGTGCCATACCATAGCGTGCCAGGCCTGTTGTTATACCTGTTGTGTTTTCCTTGCATCCTCATAATTGTGTGCGTGTGTGTGTGTGTTACAGCCGTGGGAGTCCCAGTCATTCTGCAGTACGTTTCCCTATGAGACAGTGTGTGCTGACTCCTGGGGTCAGTCTCTGCTGGTCGCCACGGAAGCAGCAGGGGTCATGATGATAGATGGTGAGGTCATCACACACACACACACACTTTGAGGATTTAAAATGGAAGTGCTTCATGAATAAAGTGGATTGTGTTTTATTATCACTGTCCTATGCATTATTCAATTATCACTTAGCCATGAATATCAATCAATCAATCAATCAAATGTATTTATAAAGCCCTTTTTACATCAGCCGATGTCATGAAGTGCTGTACAGAAACCCAACCTAAAGCCCCAAACAGCAAGCAATGCAGATGTAGACGCATGGTGGCTAGGAAAAACTCCCTAGAAAGGCAGGAACCTAAGAAGAACCCTAGAGGGTGGCCAGTCCTCTTCTGTCTGTGCCGGGTGGAGATGATAACAGAACATGGCCAAGATGTTCAAACGTTCATAGATGACCAGCAGGGTCAGATAATAATAATCACAGTGGTTGTAGAGGGTGCAACAGGTCAGAACCTAAGGAGTAAATGACAGTTGGCTTTTCATAGCTGATCATTCAGAGTTAGAGACAGCAGGTGCGGTAGAGAGAGTCGAAAACAGCAGGTCTGGGACAGGTTGCATGTCCGGTGAACAGGTCAGGGACAAGGTAGCACGTCCGGTGAACAGGTCTGGGACAAGGTAGCACGTCCGGTGAACAGGTCAGGGACAGGTTGCATGTCCGGTGAACAGGTCTGGGACAAGGTACCACGTCCGGTGAACAGGTCAGGGACAAGGTAGCACGTCCGGTGAACAGGTCAGGGACAAGGTAGCACGTCCGGTGAACAGGTCAGGGACAGGTTGCACGTCCGGTGAACAGGTCAGGGACAAGGTAGCACGTCCGGTGAACAGGTCAGGGACAAGGTAGCACGTCCGGTGAACAGGTCTGGGACAGGTTGCATGTCCGGTGAACAGGTCAGGGACAAGGTAGCACGTCCGGTGAACAGGTCTGGGACAGGTTGCATGTCCGGTGAACAGGTCTGGGACAGGTAGCACGTCCGGTGAACAGGTCTGGGACAGGTTGCACGTCCGGTGAACAGGTCAGGGACAGGTTGCACGTCCGGTGAACAGGTCAGGGACAAGGTAGCACGTCCGGTGAACAGGTCTGGGACAGGTTGCACGTCCGGTAAACAGGTCAGGGACAAGGTAGCACGTCCGGTGAACAGGTCTGGGACAGGTAGCACGTCCGGTGAACAGGTCTAGGACAGGTAGCACGTCCGGTGAACAGGTCAGGGACAGGTAGCACGTCCGGTGAACAGGTCTGGGACAGGTAGCACGTCCGGTGAACAGGTCTGGGACAGGTAGCACGTCCGGTGAACAGGTCTGGGACAGGTAGCACGTCCGGTGAACAGGTCAGGGACAAGGTAGCATGTCCGGTGAACAGGTCTGGGACAGGTAGCACGTCCGGTGAACAGGTCTAGGACAGGTAGCACGTCCGGTGAACAGGTCAGGGACAGGTAGCACGTCCGGTGAACAGGTCTGGGACAGGTAGCACGTCCGGTGAACAGGTCTGGGACAGGTAGCACGTCCGGTGAACAGGTCAGGGACAAGGTAGCATGTCCGGTGAACAGGTCTGGGACAGGTTGCATGTCCGGTGAACAGGTCAGGGACAGGTAGCACGTCCGGTGAACAGGTCTGGGACAGGTAGCAAGTCCGGTGAACAGGTCAGGGTTCCATAGCCGCAGGGAGAACAGTTGTAACTGGAGCAGCAGCAATGTCAATGATTCAATCAGCATTGATGTAATTGTAATCTGAAAGTCAAATTCTTACTGTTATAATATCCCTATATTTCAGCTGTTGATCCACTTCTTTCAAACCCAGGTGAGTGTAACACACTCAACTCTCCCCATTCAGTGCTACATCACCTTTCAGCCAACTATATCAGCCAATGGTTTCATTATTGCAGCAACAATATCAGTGTTAATAATACTGGCTGGTGCTGATTAACCAACAGAGAAATTACTATGGTGTTCTGTTGTGTTGTGTTTGTAGATAACAGGTCCTGTCCACAGTGCAGGTGTGTGATAAGACTATTATGGTGTTGTGTTTGTAGATAACAGGTCCTGTCCACAGTGCAGGTGTGTGATAAGACTATTATAGTGTTGTGTTTGTAGATAACAGGTCCTGTCCACAGTGCAGGTGTGTGATAAGACTATTATAGTGTTGTGTTTGTAGATAACAGGTCCTGTCCACAGTGCAGGTGTGTGATAAGACTATTATAGTGTTGTGTTTGTAGATAACAGGTCCTGTCCACAGTACAGGTGTGTGATAAGACTATTATGGTGTTGTGTTTGTAGATGCCCAGGTCCTGCCCCCAGTGCAGGTGTTTGATAAGACTATGGTGGTGAAACAGATACACGTTGTAGAGCCTCAGGACCTCCTCATCACCAGGGCTGACAAAGGTGGGTACTATCCTTAGTTAGACTGAACAGCTTTCCTCCATACTGTCTTTCATTTCATTTCTACAGTTTCTCCATTCCTCCATACTGTCTTTCATTTCATTTCTACTGTTTCTCCATTCCTCCATACTGTCTTTCATTTCATTTCTACTGTTTCTCCATTCCTCCATACTGTCTTTCATTTCATTTCTACTGTTTCTCCATTCCTCCATACTGTCTTTCATTTCATTTCTACTGTATCTCCATTCCTCCATAATGTCTTTCATTTCATTTCTACTGTTTCTCCATTCCTACATACTGTCTTTCATTTCATTTCTACTGTATCTCCATTCCTCCATAATGTCTTTCATTTCATTTCTACTGTTTCTCCATTCCTACATACTGTCTTTCATTTCATTTCTACTGTATCTCCATTCCTACATACTGTCTTTCATTTCATTTCTACTGTTTCTCCATTCCTACATACTGTCTTTCATTTCATTTCTACTGTTTCTCCATTCCTCCATACTGTCTTTCATTTCATTTCTACTGTTTCTCCATTCCTACATACTGTCTTTCATTTCATTTCTACTGTTTCTCCATTCCTACATACTGTCTTTCATTTAATTTCTACAGTTTCTCCATTCCTACATATCTGTCTCCTTCTCTATTTTCATCTGCTTCCTCCTATTTCTCTCCCTCACCTTCTCTGTCTCCTGTTCTATAGCCCTTCTTTAATTTAGCTCCCGCCCACTCCTACCCACTTTTCTTAACCCCCCCCTCTCTCTTTCTCCCTACCTCCATCCCTCCCTCTCTCCCCCTCTCTTTCACCCTAGCTCTATCCCTCCCTCTCTCTCCCTCTTTCTCCCTACCTCCATCCCTCCCTCTGTCTCCCTCTCTTTCTCCCTAGCTCTATCCCTCCCTCTCTCTCCCTCTCTTTCTCCCTACCTCCATCCCTCCCTCTCTCTCCCTCTCTTTCTCCATACCTCCCTCCCTCCCTCCCTCCATCGATCCATCCCCTCCCTCCCTCCCTCCCTCCCTCCATCTCACTCTCTCTCTCTTTCTCACTACCTCCATCCCCCTCACTCTCTCTCTCTTTCTCACTACCTCCATCCCCCTCACTCTCTCTCTATTTCTTCCTCCCTCCATCCCCCTCACTCTCTCTCTTTCTCACTACCTCCATCCCCATCACTCTCTCTCTCTTTCTTCCTCCCTCCATCCCCCTCACTCTCTCTCTCTTTCTTCCTCCCTCCATTCCCCTCACTCTCTCTCTCTTTCTTCCTCCATCCCCCTCACTCTCTCTCTCTCTTTCTCACTACCTCCATCCCCCTCACTCTCTCTCTCTTTCGTCCTCCATCCCCCTCACTCTCTCTCTCTTTCTCACTACCTCCATCCCTCTCCTTGTGTATTTTAGGGTGTTTACTTGTCTCTCAGTCACCTTAGCGAACACATTGATCTCCTTTTGTGGTCTGAGGGGGCTGACCTATACACATCCTCCCCCTGTAGACTGGTGTGTGTGTGTGTGTGTGTGTGTGTGTGTGTGTGTGTGTGTGTGTGTGTGTGTGTCCTGCAGGTCCAGGTTCTGGGTTGACCTATTGAGAGAGAGAGGGAGAAAGAACACACAGAGAGAGGGAGAAAGAACACAGAGAGAGAGGGAGAAAGAACACACAGAGAGAGGGAGAAAGAACAGAGAGAGAGAGGGAGAAAGAACAGAGAGAGAGGGGGAGAAAGAACACAGAGAGAGAGGGAGAAAGAACACAGAGAGAGAGGGAGAAAGAACACAGAGAAAGAGGGAGAAAGAACACACAGAGAGAGGGAGAACAAACACAGAGAGAGAGGGAGAAAGAACACAGAGAGAGAGGGAGAAAGAACACAGAGAGAGGGGGAGAAAGAACAGAGAGAGAGAGAGGGAGAAAGAACACAGAGAGAGAGGGAGAAAGAACACAGAGAGAGAGGGAGAAAGAACACAGAGAGAGGGAGAAAGAACACAGAGAAAGAGGGAGAAAGAACACAGAAAGAGAGACAAATATGAAGGAAGCAAGTGAAAGAGAGAAACAGACGGACACACACATAGACAGTCACATAGACAGACAGAACAGAAGAAATGGTCATGCCAATGCAGCTTGTTTGAATTTGAATGAACCTTTTGCAAGAAATTCCATTTCAGATGACATATAGCACCAATCACACATGCTAGTCTTGTATTTTCATACATTCTAATTCATGCACCATAATAGTGACAGACAGAACTCACTAAATTGTGACAGAGCATCTCTTTAAATGAGCTGCTACCAGTGTTCGGATTCCATAGAGATTTAGTTAAAGGACCAATGCAGTAAAAAATAAATACAGATTTTCATGTGTTTTATATTATATTGAAACTATCACTGGAAAAGTATGATTTTTTTATCAGTGCTATTTCCTGATAGTTGCTGGTTGGTTTGCATATGTGGGAGAGTCGGCATTCCATTGTGACATCACCATGCAGTAAATTGGTTAATAGACCAATGACAAAGTGAGTTCCAAACCTCTCGGCCAATAACAGCTAGATCTCAGTTTCCCCCTCCCTACTCAGACTTTTCCAGACAGTCTTAGCAAAGATCTTGCTGGATAAATAGTTTTTTGCTAAAAAGTCTATTATATTAAGGTACCCAGAAATAATATGATATTGAAATAAAAGCAGCTAAATTTGGCCTTTAACATGCTACATGTGTCAGAACACAGGTGGGTTTGTGGGTGGATACAGACTACAGGTTACCAACAGCGGAAGACTTTTACAGAAACATGGAAAACAGAACAACATTTAGAAAAAATGTATTAAATGTCCAATCTGGAATATTTGCATATTTCTACCATTTTGATTTCATAGTCTGTCAGGCCACAGCTGTGTTTATTCATTTGAAGCTGGTTACATTTCTCAATCGCTATCCTTCGTTTTATATCTCAGGGCTACTTTTGGGCTGAAACACAAACCCCAGATTAGCTTCCATGAGGATGTTTTGTTGTGTTGTTTCCCAGGGAAGGATGCGCGTCTCTATGTGTTCAGACTGAGCATGCTCAAGAGAGGCTTGGAGGAGAGGCAGCTGGTTCGCACCAAGTGTGACAGTGGAGAGAACAAACTGGAAAAGACCAAAGGTTCACACACACACACACACACACACACACACACACAGGGGTGTCATGCACCCATTCTTTTGGAGGGGTGTGAGGATCGGGTGGGGGTCGTCCATCTGAGAATTGTTCAAACATCTGAAACAACTTGTTCCTGCAATCTAGAGGTATAATCATTATGCCTAATTCTACGTGAAAAGAAGAAAAAACTATATCGAAGCATAATCTCTTTATCTGTTAAATTGTCATTTTAATTCATGATGCACATTGATTCTTTAAGAACATTTATGCCTTAGTACAACTGCCACACTGGTATCATAACCCAAGAATTCAAGCAATGTCTGTATTTTGTAAAGTCTAGCAACCTTGCCAGCACACATGTCAGCTAAGCTAGTTGGACAAACTGCTCTATATAGGAACATACAGGACCTTCAGACAGTATTCACATGTCAGCTAAGCTAGTTGGACAAACTGCTCTATATAGGAACATACAGGACCTTCAGACAGTATTCACATGTCAGCTAAGCTAGTTGGACAAACTGCTCTATATAGGAACATACAGGACCTTCAGACAGTATTCACATGTCAGCTAAGCTAGTTGGACAAACTGCTCTATATAGGAACATACAGGACCTTCAGACAGTATTCACATGTCAGCTAAGCTAGTTAGACAAACTGCTCTATATAGGAACATACAGGACCTTCAGACAGTATTCACATGTCAGCTAAGCTAGTTGGACAAACTGCTCTATATAGGAACATACAGGACCTTCAGACAGTATTCACATGTCAGCTAAGCTAGTTGGACAAACTGCTCTATATAGGAACATACAGGACCTTCAGACAGTATTCACATGTCAGCTAAGCTAGTTGGACAAACTGCTCTATATAGGAACATACAGGACTTTCAGACAGTATTCACATGTCAGCTAAGCTAGTTGGACAAACTGCTCTATATAGGAACATACAGGACCTTCAGACAGTATTCACATGTCAGCTAAGCTAGTTGGACAAACTGCTCTATATAGGAACATACAGGACCTTCAGACAGTATTCACATGTCAGCTAAGCTAGTTAGACAAACTGCTCTATATAGGAACATACAGGACCTTCAGACAGTATTCACATGTCAGCTAAGCTAGTTGGACAAACTGCTCTATATAGGAACATACAGGACCTTCAGACAGTATTCACATGTCAGCTAAGCTAGTTGGACAAACTGCTCTATATAGGAACATACAGGACCTTCAGACAGTATTCACATGTCAGCTAAGCTAGTTGGACAAACTGCTCTATATAGGAACATACAGGACCTTCAGACAGTATTCACATGTCAGCTAAGCTAGTTGGACAAACTGCTCTATATAGGAACATACAGGACCTTCAGACAGTATTCACATGTCAGCTAAGCTAGTTGGACAAACTGCTCTATATAGGAACATACAGGACCTTCAGACAGTATTCACATGTCAGCTAAGCTAGTTGAACAAACTGCTCTATATAGGAACATACAGGACCTTCAGACAGTATTCACATGTCAGCTAAGCTAGTTGGACAAACTGCTCTATATAGGAACATACAGGACCTTCAGACAGTATTCACATGTCAGCTAAGCTAGTTGAACAAACTGCTCTATATAGGAACATACAGGACCTTCAGACAGTATTCACATGTCAGCTAAGCTAGTTGGACAAACTGCTCTATATAGGAACATACAGGACCTTCAGACAGTATTCACATGTCAGCTAAGCTAGTTGGACAAACTGCTCTATATAGGAACATACAGGACCTTCAGACAGTATTCACATGTCAGCTAAGCTAGTTGGACAAACTGCTCTATATAGGAACATACAGGACCTTCAGACAGTATTCACATGTCAGCTAAGCTAGTTGGACAAACTGCTCTATATAGGAACATACAGGACCTTCAGACAGTATTCACATGTCAGCTAAGCTAGTTGGACAAACTGCTCTATATAGGAACATACAGGACCTTCAGACAGTATTCACTCTCCTTGACCTTTTCCACATTTTGTTTTTACAACCTTCATTTAAAATGGATTCAATTGTGATTTTGTGTCACTGCCCTACACACAATACCCCATAATGTAAAAGTGGAATTATGTTTTTAGACATTTTTACAAATGAATTAAAACTGAAAATCTGCAATGCCTTGAGTCAATAAGTATTTTATCCTTTGTTATGACAAGCCTAAATAAGTTCAGGGGTAAAGATTTGTTTAACAAGTCATAATAAGTTGCATAGAATAACTCTGTGTGCACGTATAGTGTCACTTGAAACCCTCTCTGTAGCAGAGGGGAGTAGCAGAGGGAGGGATAGTAGAGGGAGGGATAGCAGAGGGAGGGATAGCAGAGGGAGGGATAGCAGAGGGAGGGGTAGCAGAGGGAGGGATGGCAGAGGGAGGGATGGCAGAGGGAAGGATGGCAGAGGGAGGGATAGCAGAGGGGAGTAGCAGAGGGAGGGATAGCAGAGGGAAGGATGGCAGAGGGAGGGGTAGCAGAGGGAGGGATGGCAGAGGGAGGGATGGCAGAGGGAAGGATGGCAGAGGGAGGGATAGCAGAGGGGAGTAGCAGAGGGAGGGATGGCAGAGGGAGGGATGGCAGAGGGAGGGATGGCAGAGGGAGGGATAGCAGAGGGAAGGATGGCAGAGGGAGTAGCAGAGGGAGGGATAGCAGAGGGGAGTAGCAGAGGGAGGGATAGCAGAGGGGAGTAGCAGAGGGAGGGATAGCAGAGGGAAGGATGGCAGAGGGAGGGATGGCAGAGGGAGGGATGGCAGAGGGAGGGATAGCAGAGGGAGGGATATCAGAGGGAAGGATAGCAGGGGGAAGGATGGCAGAGGGAGGGATAGCAGAGGGAAGGATGGCAGAGGGAGGGATAGCAGAGGGAGGGATGGCAGAGGGAGGGATAGCAGAGGGAAGGATGGCAGAGGGAGGGGTAGCAGAGGGAGAGATAGCAGAGGGAGGGGTAGCAGAGGGAGGGATGGCAGAGGGAAGGATGGCAGAGGGAGGGGTAGCAGAGGGAAGGATGGCAGAGGGAGGGATAGCAGAGGGAGGGATAGCAGAGGGAAGGGTGGCAGAGGGAGGGATAGCAGAGGGAGGGGTAGCAGAGGGAGGGATAGCAGAGGGAAGGGTGGCAGAGGGAGGGATAGCAGAGGGAAGGATGGCAGAGGGAGGGATAGCAGAGGGAGGGATGGCAGAGGGAAGGGTGGCAGAGGGAGGGATAGCAGAGGGAAGGATGGCAGAGGGAGGGATAGCAGAGGGAGGGGTAGCAGAGGGAGGGATAGCAGAGGGAAGGGTGGCAGAGGGAAGGTGGCAGAGGGAGGGATGGCAGAGGGAAGGGTGGCAGAGGGAGGGATAGCAGAGGGAAGGATGGCAGAGGGAGGGGTAGCAGAGGGAGGGATAGCAGAGGGAAGGATGGCAGGGGAGGGGTAGCAGAGGGAGGGATAGCAGAGGAAGGGTGGCAGAGGGAGGGGTAGCAGAGGGAGGGATAGCAGAGGGAGGGGTGGCAGAGGGAGGGATAGCAGAGGGAAGGATGGCAGAGGGAGGGATAGCAGAGGGAAGGATGGCAGAGGGAAGGATGGCAGAGGGAAGGATAGCAGAGGGAGGGATAGCAGAGGGAAGGATGGCAGAGGGAGGGGTAGCAGAGGGAAGGATAGCAGAGGGAAGGGTGGCAGAGGGAGGGATGGCAGAGGGAGGGATAGCAGAGGGAAGGATGGCAGAGGGAGGGGTAGCAGAGGGAAGGATGGCAGAGGGAGGGGTAGCAGAGGGAAGGATGGCAGAGGGAGGGATAGCAGAGGGAAGGGTGGCAGAGGGAGGGATAGCAAAGGGAGGGATGGCAGAGGGAGGGATAGCAGAGGGAAGGATAGCAGAGGGAGGGATAGCAGAGGGAGGGATAGCAGAGGGAAGGATGGCAGAGGGAGGGATAGCAGAGGGAGGGGTAGCAGAGGGAGGGATGGCAGAGGGAAGGATGGCAGAGGGAGGGGTAGCAGAGGGAGGGATAGCAGAGGGAAGGATGGCAGAGGGAGGGATAGCAGAGGGAAGGATGGCAGAGGGAGGGGTAGCAGAGGAAGGATGGCAGAGGGAGGGATAGCAGAGGAAGGATGGCAGAGGGAGGGATAGCAGAGGAAGGGTGGCAGAGGGAGGGATAGCAGAGGGAAGGGTGGCAGAGGGAGGGATAGCAGAGGGAAGGATGGCAGAGGGAGGGATAGCAGAGGGAGGGGTAGCAGAGGGAGGGATAGCAGAGGGAGGGATAGCAGAGGGAAGGATGGCAGAGGGAGGGATGGCAGAGGGAGGGGTAGCAGAGGGAGGGATGGCAGAGGGAAGGAAGGATGGCAGAGGGAGGGGTAGCAGAGGGAGGGATGTCAGAGGGAGGGGGTAGCAGAGGGAGGGATAGCAGAGGGAGGGATAGCAGAGGGAGGGATAGCAGAGGGAGGGATGGCAGAGGGAAGGATGACAGAGGGAGGGATAGCAGAGGAGGAGTAGCAGAGGAGGGATAGCAGAGGAGGGATGGCAGAGGGGGAGTAGCAGAGGGAGGGATAGCAGAGGGGGAGTAGGAGGGAGGGATAGCAGAGGGGAGTAGCAGAGGGAGGGATAGCAGAGGGGAGTAGCAGAGGGAGGGATAGCAGAGGGAGGGATGGCAGAGGGAGGGATGGCAGAGGGAGGGATGGCAGAGGGAGGGATAGCAGAGGGGAGTAGCAGAGGGAGGGATAGCAGAGGGAAGGATGGCAGAGGGAGGGATGGCAGAGGGAGAGATAGCAGAGGGAAGGATAGCAGAGGGAAGGATAGCAGAGGGAAGGATGGCAGAGGGAGGGATAGCAGAGGGAGGGATGGCAGAGGGAAGGATAGCAGAGGGAAGGATGGCAGAGGGAGGGATATCAGAGGGAAGGATGGCAGAGGGAGGGATAGCAGAGGGAGGGATGGCAGAGGGAGGGAGGGATGGCAGAGGGAGGGATAGCAGAGGGAGGGATAGCAGAGGGAGGGATGGCAGAGGGAGGGATAGCAGAGGGAGGGATGGCAGAGGGAGGGATAGCAGAGGGAGGGATGGCAGAGGGAAGGATAGCAGAGGGAGGGATAGCAGAGGGAAGGATGGCAGAGGGAGGGATGGCAGAGGGAGGGATGGCAGAGGGAGGGTAGCAGAGGGAGGGATAGCAGAGGGAGGGATAGCAGAGGAAGGATGGCAGAGGGAGGGATAGCAGAGGGAAGGATGGCAGAGGGAGGGATAGCAGAGGGAGGATAGCAGAGGGAGGGATAGCAGAGGGAGGGATAGCAGAGGGAGGGGTAGCAGAGGGAAGGATGTCAGAGGAGGGGTAGCAGAGGGAGTGATTGCAGAGGGAGGGATAGCAGAGGGAGGGATAGCAGAGGGAGTAGCAGAGGGAGGGATGGCAGAGGGAAGGATGACAGAGGGAGGGATAGCAGAGGGAGGGATGGCAGAGGGAAGGTAGGAGAGGGAGGGATGGCAGAGGGAGGGATAGCAGAGGGAGGGATGGCAGAGGGAGGGATGGCAGAGGGAGGGATAGCAGAGGGAGGGATGGCAGAGGGAGGGATAGCAGAGGGAAGGTAGGAGAGGGAGGGATGGCAGAGGGAGGGATGGCAGAGGAGGGATGGCAGAGGGAGGGATGGCAGAGGGAGGGATAGCAGAGGGAAGGATAGCAGAGGGAGGGATGGCAGAGGGAGGGATGGCAGAGGGAGGGATAGCAGAGGGAGGGGTAGCAGAGGGAGGGGTAGCAGAGGGAGGGATGGCAGAGGGAGGGTAGCAGAGGCAGATAGCAGAGGGAAGGGTAGCAGAGGGAGGGATAGCAGAGGGAGGGTAATAGAGGGAGGGGTAGCAGAGGGAAGGTAGCAGAGGCAGATAGCAGAGGGAGGGTAGCAGAGGGAGGGATAGCAGCAGCACTCGAGGAGGAATGTGCTCAGAGTAATGTGCTCTGAGTAATAGTAATAATAGTAATAATTTGCTCAGAGTAATATAAATGATAGTAATAACAGTAATAATAATAGTAATAGTAATAACAGTAATGGTAATAATAATAATAGTAATAATAGTAATAGTAGTAATAATTCCATTGCTCTATTGCATACTGTAGCTAACCACTCAAACATATTCTTCCCCTCTCTTTTTCTCTCTCACACACCTTTATCCTCTCTCTCCTCTCTCTCCACCTCCCCCTTCCTCTCTCTCCACCTCCCCCTTCCACTCTCTCCACCTCCCCCTTCCACTCTCTCCACTTCCCCCTTCCTCTCTGTCCCAGGGTGTCACCTATACTCCATCAACACCCACCATGGGTCAGAGTTGAGGATCGTGGTGGCCATCAGGAATAAGCTCCTCCTCATCACCAGGAAACAGCCCCGCCTCGACGGCCTAGGCCCCTTCGCTGCTGCAACCCACTCGCCCGTGGACCAGTTCCAGTACATACGGGTGAGAGAAACTGGACACACAAGTGGACACATACACATCGCGCAGTTTAATCGCACACAGAAACACACACAACACTTACACATTCTTTGGGGGAATTATTGAATGAGTTCAACAAGTCAATAATCAGTATACGTTCCAACTAAAATACAATCTAATTTTATTTGTCACATGCGTCAAACACAACTGGTGTAATCTTTACCGGGAAATATTACTTACGAACCTTTCCCAACGAAAATAAATTTGTAACACAAGAAGGATTTAAATAAAATACACAAGAATGGAGCTATATACAGGGAGTACCAGGTCAATGTGGAGCTATATACAGGGAGTACCAGGTCAATGTGGAGCTATATACAGGGAGTACCAGGTCAATGTGGAGCTATATACAGGGAGTACCAGGTCAATGTGGAGCTATATACAGGGAGTACCAGGTCAATGTGGAGCTATATACAGGGAGTACCAGGTCAATGTGGAGCTATATACAGGGAGTACCAGGTCAATGTGGAGCTATATACAGGGAGTACCCAGTACCAGGTCAATGTGGAGCTATACACAGGGAGTACCAGGTCAATGTGGAGCTATATACAGGGAGTACCCAGTACCAGGTCAATGTGGAGCTATACACAGGGAGTAACCAGTACCAGGTCAATGTGGAGCTATATACAGGGAGTACCAGGTCAATGTGGAGCTATATACAGGGAGTAACCAGTACCAGATCAATGTGGAGCTATATACAGGGAGTACCAGGTCAATGTGGAGCTATATACAGGGAGTACCCAGTACCAGGTCAATGTGGAGCTATATACAGGGAGTACCAGGTCAATGTGGAGCTATATACAGGAGTACCCAGTACCAGGTCAATGTGGAGCTATACACAGGGGTAACCAGTACCAGGTCAATGTGGAGCTATATACAGGGAGTACCAGGTCAATGTGGAGCTAGGGAGGGATAACCAGTACCAGATCAATGTGGAGCTATATACAGGGAGTACCAGGTCAATGTGGAGCTAGGGGGAGTACCCAGTACCAGGTCAATGTGGAGGAGGGAGTAACCAGTACCAGGTCAATGTGGAGCTATACACAGGGAGTAACCAGTACCAGGTCAATGTGGAGCTATATACAGGAGTACCCAGTACCAGGTCAATGTGGAGCTATACACAGGGAGTAACCAGTACCAGGTCAATGTGGAGCTATATACAGGGAGTACCCAGTACCAGGTCAATGTGGAGCTATACACAGGGAGTAACCAGTACCAGGTCAATGTGGAGCTATATACAGGGAGTACCCAGTACCAGGTCAATGTGGAGCTATACACAGGGAGTAACCAGTACCAGGTCAATGTGGAGCTATACACAGGGAGTACCCAGTACCAGGTCAATGTGGAGCTATATACAGGGAGTACCCAGTACCAGGTCAATGTGGAGCTATACACAGGGAGTAACCAGTACCAGGTCAATGTGGAGCTATATACAGGGAGTACCAGGTCAATGTGGAGCTATATACAGGGAGTAACCAGTACCTGGTCAATGTGGAGCTATATACAGGGAGTACCAGGTCAATGTGGAGCTATATACAGGGAGTACCAGTACCAGGTCAATGTGGAGCTATATACAGGGAGTACCAGATCAATGTGGAGCTATATACAGGAAGTAGCAGATCAATGTGGAGCTATATACAGGGAGTACCAGTACCATAATCAATGTGGAGCTATATACAGGGAGTACCAGTACCAGGTCAATGTGGAGCTATATACAGGGTGTACCAGATCAATGTGGAGCTATATACAGGAGTACCAGTACCAGATCAATGTGGAGCTATATACATAGTACCAGATCAATGTGGAGCTATATACAGGAAGTACCAGTACCAGATCAATGTGGAGCTATATACAGGAAGTACCAGATCAATGTGGAGCTATATACAGTAGTACCAGATCAATGTGGAGCTATATACAGGAGTACCAGTACCAGGTCAATGTGGAGCATATTCTACCAGTACCAGGTCAATGTGGAGCTATATACAGGGAGGACCAGTACCAGGCCAATGTGGAGCTATATACAGGGAGTATCAGTACCATATCAATGTGGAGCTATATACAGGAGTACCAGTACCAGATCAATGTGGAGCTATATACAGGGAGTACCAGGTCAATGTGGAGCTATATACAGGAGTACCCAGCACCAGGTCAATGTGGAGCTATATACAGGAGTACCAGGTCATGTGGAGCTATATACAGGGAGTACCAGGTCAATGTGGAGCTATATACAGGGAGTACCAGATCAATGTGGAGCTATATACAGGGAGTACCAGTACCAGATCAATGTGGAGCTCTATAGAGGAAGTACCAGTACCAGATCAATGTGGAGCTACATACAGGGAGTACCAGATCAATGTGGAGCTATATACAGGGAGTACCAGTACCAGATCAATGTGGAGCTATATACAGGGAGTACCAGATCAATGTGGAGCTATATACAGGAAGTACCAGTACCAGATCAATGTGGAGCTATATACAGGGAGTACCAGTACCAGATCAATGTGGAGCTATATACAGGGAGTACCAGTACCAGATCAATGTGGAGCTATATACAGGGAGTACCAGATCAATGTGGAGCTATATACAGGAAGTACCAGTACCAGATCAATGTAGAGCTATATACAGGGAGTAACCAGTACCAGATCAATGTGGAGCTATATACGGGAGTACCAGTACCATATCAATGTGGAGCTATATACAGGGAGTACCAGTACCAGATCAATGTGAAGCTATATACAGGGAGTACCAGGTCAATGTGGAGCTATATACAGGGAGTAACCAGTACCAGGTCAATGTGGAGCTATATACAGGGAGTAACCAGTACCAGGTCAATGTGGAGCTATATACAGGGAGTACCAGTACCAGATCAATGTGGAGCTATATACAGGGAGTACCAGTACCAGGTCAATGTGGAGCTATATACAGGGAGTACCAGATCAATGTGGAGCTATATACAGGGAGTACCAGTACCAGATCAATGTGGAGCTACATACAGGGAGTACCAGGTCAATGTGGAGCTATATACAGGGAGTACCAGGTCAATGTGGAGCTATATACAGGGAGTACCAGGTCAATGTGGAGCTATATACAGGGAGTACCAGGTCAATGTGGAGCTATATACAGGGAGTACCAGGTCAATGTGGAGCTATATACAGGAGTACCAGGTCAATGTGGAGCTATATACAGGGAGTACCCAGTACCAGGTCAATGTGGAGCTATACACAGGGAGTACCAGGTCAATGTGGAGCTATATACAGGGAGTACCCAGTACCAGGTCAATGTGGAGCTATACACAGGGAGTAACCAGTACCAGGTCAATGTGGAGCTATATACAGGGAGTACCAGGTCAATGTGGAGCTATATACAGGGAGTAACCAGTACCAGATCAATGTGGAGCTATATACAGGGAGTACCAGGTCAATGTGGAGCTATATACAGGGAGTACCCAGTACCAGGTCAATGTGGAGCTATATACAGGGAGTACCAGGTCAATGTGGAGCTATATACAGGGAGTACCCAGTACCAGGTCAATGTGGAGCTATACACAGGGAGTAACCAGTACCAGGTCAATGTGGAGCTATATACAGGGAGTACCAGGTCAATGTGGAGCTATATACAGGGAGTAACCAGTACCAGATCAATGTGGAGCTATATACAGGGAGTACCAGGTCAATGTGGAGCTATATACAGGGAGTACCCAGTACCAGGTCAATGTGGAGCTATATACAGGGAGTAACCAGTACCAGGTCAATGTGGAGCTATACACAGGGAGTAACCAGTACCAGGTCAATGTGGAGCTATATACAGGGAGTACCCAGTACCAGGTCAATGTGGAGCTATACACAGGGAGTAACCAGTACCAGGTCAATGTGGAGCTATATACAGGGAGTACCCAGTACCAGGTCAATGTGGAGCTATACACAGGGAGTAACCAGTACCAGGTCAATGTGGAGCTATATACAGGGAGTACCCAGTACCAGGTCAATGTGGAGCTATACACAGGGAGTAACCAGTACCAGGTCAATGTGGAGCTATACACAGGGAGTACCCAGTACCAGGTCAATGTGGAGCTATATACAGGGAGTACCCAGTACCAGGTCAATGTGGAGCTATACACAGGGAGTAACCAGTACCAGGTCAATGTGGAGCTATATACAGGGAGTACCAGGTCAATGTGGAGCTATATACAGGGAGTAACCAGTACCTGGTCAATGTGGAGCTATATACAGGGAGTACCAGGTCAATGTGGAGCTATATACAGGGAGTACCAGTACCAGGTCAATGTGGAGCTATATACAGGGAGTACCAGATCAATGTGGAGCTATATACAGGAAGTAGCAGATCAATGTGGAGCTATATACAGGGAGTACCAGTACCATAATCAATGTGGAGCTATATACAGGGAGTACCAGTACCAGGTCAATGTGGAGCTATATACAGGGTGTACCAGATCAATGTGGAGCTATATACAGGGAGTACCAGTACCAGATCAATGTGGAGCTATATACAGGGAGTACCAGATCAATGTGGAGCTATATACAGGAAGTACCAGTACCAGATCAATGTGGAGCTATATACAGGAAGTACCAGATCAATGTGGAGCTATATACAGGGAGTACCAGATCAATGTGGAGCTATATACAGGGAGTACCAGTACCAGGTCAATGTGGAGCTATATACAGGGAGTACCAGTACCAGGTCAATGTGGAGCTATATACAGGGAGGACCAGTACCAGGCCAATGTGGAGCTATATACAGGGAGTATCAGTACCATATCAATGTGGAGCTATATACAGGGAGTACCAGTACCAGATCAATGTGGAGCTATATACAGGGAGTACCAGGTCAATGTGGAGCTATATACAGGGAGTACCCAGCACCAGGTCAATGTGGAGCTATATACAGGGAGTACCAGGTCAATGTGGAGCTATATACAGGAAGTACCAGTACCAGGTCAATGTGGAGCTATATACAGGGAGTACCAGATCAATGTGGAGCTATATACAGGGAGTACCAGTACCAGATCAATGTGGAGCTATATACAGGGAGTACCAGTACCAGGTCAATGTGGAGCTATATACAGGGAGTACCAGATCAATGTGGAGCTATATACAGGGAGTACCAGTACCAGATCAATGTGGAGCTACATACAGGGAGTACCAGATCAATGTGGAGCTATATACAGGAAGTACCAGTACCAGATCAATGTGGAGCTATATACAGGGAGTACCAGTACCAGATCAATGTGGAGCTATATACAGGGAGTACCAGTACCAGATCAATGTGGAGCTATATACAGGGAGTACCAGATCAATGTGGAGCTATATACAGGAAGTACCAGTACCAGATCAATGTAGAGCTATATACAGGGAGTAACCAGTACCAGATCAATGTGGAGCTATATACCGGGAGTACCAGTACCATATCAATGTGGAGCTATATACAGGGAGTACCAGTACCAGATCAATGTGAAGCTATATACAGGGAGTACCAGGTCAATGTGGAGCTATATACAGGGAGTAACCAGTACCAGGTCAATGTGGAGCTATATACAGGGAGTAACCAGTACCAGGTCAATGTGGAGCTATATACAGGGAGTACCAGTACCAGATCAATGTGGAGCTATATACAGGGAGTACCAGTACCAGGTCAATGTGGAGCTATATACAGGGAGTACCAGATCAATGTGGAGCTATATACAGGGAGTACCAGTACCAGATCAATGTGGAGCTACATACAGGGAGTACCAGATCAATGTGGAGCTATATACAGGAAGTACCAGTACCAGATCAATGTGGAGCTATATACAGGGAGTACCAGTACCAGATCAATATAGAGCTATATACAGGGAGTACCAGATCAATGTGGAGCTATATACAGGGAGTACCAGTACCAGATCAATGTGGAGCTATATACAGGGAGTACCAGATCAATGTGGAGCTATATACAGGAAGTACCAGTACCAGATCAATGTGGAGCTATATACAGGGAGTAACCAGTACCAGATCAATGTGGAGCTATATACCGGGAGTACCAGTACCATATCAATGTGGAGCTATATACAGGGAGTACCAGTACCAGATCAATGTGGAACTATATACCGGGAGTACCAGTACCATATCAATGTGGAGCTATATACAGGGAGTACCAGTACCAGATCAATGTGAAGCTATATACAGGGAGTACCAGGTCAATGTGGAGCTATATACAGGGAGTAACCAGTACCAGGTCAATGTGGAGCTATATACAGGGAGTACCAGTACCAGATCAATGTGGAGCTATATACAGGGAGTAACCAGTACCAGGTCAATGTGGAGCTATATACAGGGAGTATCAGGTCAATGTGGAGCTATATACAGGGAGTACCAGTACCAGGTCAATGTGGAGCTATATACAGGGAGTACCAGATCAATGTGGAGCTATATACAGGGAGTAACCAGTACCAGATCAATGTGGAGCTATATACAGGGAGTAACCAGTACCAGGTCAATGTGGAGCTATATACAGGGAGTACCAGATCAATGTGGAGCTATATACAGGGAGTAACCAGTACCAGATCAATGTGGAGCTATATACAGGGAGTAACCAGTACCAGGTCAATGTGGAGCTATATACAGGGAGTACCAGATCAATGTGGAGCTATATACAGGGAGTAACCAGTACCAGATCAATGTGGAGCTATATACAGGGAGTAACCAGTACCCGATCAATGTGGAGCTATATACAGGGAGTACCAGATCAATGTGGAGCTATATACAGGGAGTACCAGGTCAATGTGGAGCTATATACAGGGAGTACCAGTACCAGATCAATGTGGAGCTATATACAAGGAGTACCAGATCAATGTGGAGCTATATACAAGGAGTACCAGTACCAGATCAATGTGGAGCTATATACAGAGAGTACCAGTCCCAGATCAATGTGGAGCTATGTACAGGGAGTACCAGTTCAATGTGGAGCTATATACAGGGAGTACCAGATCAATGTGGAGCTATATACAGGGAGTAACCAGTACCAGATCAATGTGGAGCTATATACAGGGAGTCCCAGGTCAATGTGGAGCTATATACAGGGAGTACCAGTACCAGATCAATGTGGAGCTATATACAGGGAGTAACCAGTACCAGGTCAATGTGGAGCTATATACAGGGAGTACCAGGTCAATGTGGAGCTATATACAGGGAGTACCAGTACCAGGTCAATGTGGAGCTATATACAGGGAGTACCAGATCAATGTGGAGCTATATACAGGGAGTACCAGGTCAATGTGGAGCTATATACAGGGAGTACCAGATCAATGTGGAGCTATATACAGGGAGTAACCAGTACCAGATCAATGTGGAGCTATATACAGGGAGTAACCAGTACCAGGTCAATGTGGAGCTATATACAGGGAGTACCAGATCAATGTGGAGCTATATACAGGGAGTACCAGTACCAGGTCAATGTGGAGCTATATACAGGGAGTAACCAGTACCAGATCAATGTGGAGCTATATACAGGGAGTAACCAGTACCAGGTCAATGTGGAGCTATATACAGGGAGTCCCAGATCAATGTGGAGCTATATACAGGGAGTAACCAGTACCAGATCAATGTGGAGCTATATACAGGGAGAACCAGGTCAATGTGGAGCTATATACAGGGAGTACCAGATCAATGTGGAGCTATATACAGGGAGTAACCAGTACCAGATCAATGTGGAGCTATATACAGGGAGTAACCAGTACCAGGTCAATGTGGAGCTATATACAGGGAGTACCAGATCAATGTGGAGCTATATACAGGGAGTACCAGATCAATGTGGAGCTATATACAGGGAGTAACCAGTACCAGATCAATGTGGAGCTATATACAGGGAGTAACCAGTACCCGGTCAATGTGGAGCTATATACAGGGGGTACCAGTACCAGATCAATGTGGAGCTATATACAAGGAGTACCAGTACCATATCAATGTGGAGCTATATACAGGGAGTACCAGATCAATGTGGAGCTATATACAGGGAGTAACCAGTACCAGGTCAATGTGGAGCTATATACAGGGAGTACCAGATCAATGTGGAGCTATATACAGGGAGTAACCAGTACCAGATCAATGTGGAGCTATATACAGGGAGTAACCAGTACCCGATCAATGTGGAGCTATATACAGGGAGTACCAGATCAATGTGGAGCTATATACAGGGAGTACCAGGTCAATGTGGAGCTATATACAGGGAGTACCAGTACCAGATCAATGTGGAGCTATATACAAGGAGTACCAGTACCAGATCAATGTGGAGCTATATACAGAGAGTACCAGTCCCAGATCAATGTGGAGCTATGTACAGGGAGTACCAGTTCAATGTGGAGCTATATACAGGGAGTACCAGGTCAATGTGGAGCTATATACAGGGAGTACCAGATCAATGTGGAGCTATATACAGGGAGTAACCAGTACCAGGTCAATGTGGAGCTATATACAGGGAGTACCAGGTCAATGTGGAGCTATATACAGGGAGTACCAGTACCAGGTCAATGTGGAGCTATATACAGGGAGTACCAGATCAATGTGGAGCTATATACAGGGAGTACCAGGTCAATGTGGAGCTATATACAGGGAGTACCAGATCAATGTGGAGCTATATACAGGGAGTAACCAGTACCAGATCAATGTGGAGCTATATACAGGGAGTAACCAGTACCAGGTCAATGTGGAGCTATATACAGGGAGTATCAGATCAATGTGGAGCTATATACAGGGAGTAACCAGTACCAGATCAATGTGGAGCTATATACAGGGAGTAACCAGTACCAGGTCAATGTGGAGCTATATACAGGGAGTACCAGATCAATGTGGAGCTATATACAGGGAGTAACCAGTACCAGATCAATGTGGAGCTATATACAGGGAGTACCAGATCAATGTGGAGCTATATACAGGGAGTACCAGGTCAATGTGGAGCTATATACAGGGAGTACCAGTACCAGATCAATGTGGAGCTATATACAGGGAGTACCAGTACCAGATCAATGTGGAGCTATATACAGGGAGTACCAGGTCAATGTGGAGCTATATACATGGAGTACCAGGTCAATGTGGAGCTATATACAGGGAGTACCCGATCAATGTGGAGCTATATACAGGGAGTACCAGATCAATGTGGAGCTATATACTGGGAGTACCAGTACCAGGTCAATGTGGAGCTATATACAGGGAGTACCAGGTCAATGTGGAGCTATATACAGGGAGTACCAGTACCAGATCAATGTGGAGCTATATACAAGGAGTACCAGTACCAGATCAATGTGGAGCTATATACAGGGAGTACCAGTACCAGATCATTGTGGAGCTATATACAGGGAGCACCAGTACCAGATCAATGTGGAGCTATATACAGGGAGTACCAGTACCATATCAATGTGGAGCTATATACAGGGAGTACCAGTACCATATCAATGTGGAGCTATATACAGGGAGTACCAGTACCATATCAATGTGGAGCTATATACAGGGAGTTCCAGTACCAGATCAATGTGGAGCTATATACAGGGAGTACCAGTACCAGATCAATGTGGAGTTACTGTATAAACAGGGAGTACCAGATCAATGTGCAGACATATGAGCTATTTGAGGTAGATATGTACATGAAGGCAGGGTAAAGTGACTCGGCACCAGGATAGATAATAATAAGGTATTAGAGGTAGATATGTACATGAAGGCAGGGTAAAGTGACCAGGCGTCAGGATAGATAATAATAAGGTATTAGAGGTAGATATGTACATGAAGGCAGGGTAAAGTGACCAGGTGTCAGGATAGATAATAATAAGGTATTTGAGGTAGATATGTACATGAAGGCAGGGTAAAGTGACCAGGCGTCAGGATAGAAAATAATAAGGTATTTGAGGTAGATATGTACATGTTGGCAGGGTAAAGTGACTAGGCATCATAATAGATCATATTAAAAGTAAAATAAAGAATAGAGTAGCAGCAGAAAATGATGTGTAAAAGTGTGTGTGTGTAATGTGTATGTATGTGTGTTTGTGTTGTGTTGTTATTTATGTGTGTGTTATGTGTGGGAGTTTTGTGTGGTAGTGTCAATGGAGTGTGTGTGAGTGAGTGTGTATATGGTGTGTATAGTCTAGTGAGTGTGTATAGTCTAGTGAGTGTGTATATGGTGTGTATAGTCTGTAGCGGTATTTATTAGAGAGGGGTAAAGAAAGATTTTGTTCGGGAGCCAGGCAGGTATTAACCATGCCGAAAGGAAAAGAGTAGAATAGAGAGAGTACCACTACCAGACCCACACACATCAGCAGAAAGAGATTGCCTAGAGTGTAGCCTGTTTACCAGATAGCCAGTGGAGAGAAAAGAGAATACACACCATATAAAACCCACATCACAGCACAGGGGTAACCCAAACAAAAATACCTCATACAATAATACTAATACTAATAATGGCAGAGCAATTCAACAGCAACTTCATACAAGAACGACCCCAGTCATCAACATAGGATTTGCAATAATCTGTATTATTTTCTAGTGGATGAGTGCAGAGGGTATGAATGTGGGGGTGTTCATCGACACAACAAAGGCCTTAAAAATGTCCACAGTCTTCTCGGCCACATGTCATTAGTACCCCTCACCTCAATACAGTTCACATAACAATACACAACTTGCAAGCAACCTCCCTTTTAACTAAAATGTCCATCAAAATACTTCTGGCAGGGCAATAATAGTCCAGCTCTAATGAACTTCAAGGGGAAGTGCATTTGAAAAATAGAGAGTCTGTTGCAGGGTAAAGCACTGGAACGAGAGGGAAGAGACAGAGAGAGAAAAAATGAAATCTTAGCTGTGGTCTTCAGGCCTGCCGTGTACCGTCTGACTGTCCGATGGTTTGTTGGTTTGTATGTTAAAGCTTCGCAACAATGTTGCTACGAATCCATGCGATCCATAACGGGCGCGGTCCCAAACAAAAACAACCACGATCTAAAGCGATCACACCGATGATTGAGTTAACTACATTATAAACTACAAACGCTGAAAACAAACAAAATTCTGCAGCACAGCACACACAATCAAACTGTCGCGCCACCCAAGAGCTCCTCCCCAAAGAGCTGAACGAGCTCTCTTTATTTCCTCCTTCCTTACTGCTCATGCACTCTTAAAGTGGCAGCGCACGGTGAAGGCTCCGTGCAGATTTCGCCACACTCCTCCCCCCATGAAAAAACAATGCCTGTAGAAACAAAGAGGATGCAGGCTTTGACAAGTTCATGTTCCTGCTACACAAAACCAGGGAAGTCCTCCTCATCAGAGTCCTCCACGAAAAGGTCCTGCAGGTGTTGCTTTTGCCTGCGATCCAGCTCTTCTGCCGTAGGGTAGCAGGGCTTTAGGTCAACAACATGCACTGTCCTGACATCTTCCCCAGTGTCCTCCAAACAGACCAAGTAGTTCACTGGTCCCAACTGCTGCACTACACGGTATGGACCTTTCCATCTCGAAGCTAGCTTGGCAGTGAACTTCTTAGATGCCTTTGACAGATGATGGGAACGTATCCAGACACGAGACTGGGGTGGAAAACACACGTCTCGTCTATGTTTGTCATAGTTTCTCAGCTGTCGTTGTTTGGCTTTGGTTTTGCTGGCCTCCACTCTGGCTAGCAAGGTGTGGTGGTGTTGTACGGCATCAAACGCTGGGCAGTTAGGTGAAACATTTGAACTTTGTAAGACCCTGTCCATCGGACCTTTTAGTGGTCTTCCCAGGTGGAGTTCGGCGGGAGTGACCCCAGAAGTCTCCTGCACGGCAGAGTTCAGTGCAAAGCGAAATTCAGGGAGATGCTGATCCCACCTTGTGTGCTGATCCCCCACGAATGAAGCAATCATCCCCTTCAGGGTTCGGTTTACCCTCTCGGTCAGGTTGGTCTGAGGATGATAGGCTGTGGTCAACTTGGCAATTACACCCCAGTAGGTACAGAGCTCTTTGTAGATTCCTGATATGAACTGCGGACCTCGGTCAGAGAGGATTTGGTCTGGAATTCCAAATCTGGTAAAAACCTCCCTTCGCAGAATTAGAGCAATGGCTGATGCAGTAGCTTTGCGGAGGGGAAACAACTCCACCCAGTGTGTGTAGTAGTCCACTACCACCAATAAAAATTCATTCCGTGTCCCCCGGCTGGGAGGAAAAGGTCCCATGAGGTCAATTCCCAACATTTCATTTGGATGGTTCACCACGGTCTGCTGGATTTTCCCGGCAGGTCTGCCAATGTCTGGTTTGTATTTCTGGCAGACTTCACACTGCTGTACAAACTTCCGGGTATCAACCCACATGCCTGGCCAGTAAACCACCTCTTGTAGTCTTCGATAAGTTTTAAAAACTCCAAGATGGCCACTCATGGGATTGGCATGATAAGCTTGGATTATCTGGTCACACAATGTAGAGGGAATGAAGACGCGATAATGGGTGCTGTGTATTCCATCTCCTCTTGGAGTTTTTCGATACACTTTATCCTGAATTATGCTATACTTATCATTGAAGCGACTCTTGGAGTCTTCTTCAGACAGACTCTTGTGGATCGCCATGATGGCAGCATCCTTCTGCTGTGCTCTCCATACACTCTCATCATCCAGAGGAAAGGAATCATCCAGACATTTAGCGGTAGTATAAGTACTGCACAAGGGAGGACAAACATTTGCAGTCTCTGTAATCCGAGAAAGGGCATCTGGTACAACGTTCTTTTCCTTTGCGATACTCAATGATGAAGTCAAACTTCTGCAGTCTGATAGACCAGCGAATAAGACGGCTGTTGGTCTTGCCTGATGCCAGAACCCACTGCAGAGCAGCATGGTCTGTGACAACGGTGAAGATCTTTGCCTCCAAGTAGTAGCTCCATTTCTCCAAAGCCCAGACCACAGCGAGGCACTCCCTTTCAGTCGTTGAATAATTCCTCTCGGCTGAATTAAGGGTGCGACTTGCATAGGCAAGAACTTCTTCTGTTCCAAGTCCTGTTTGTTGAGCCAAGACTGCTCCAAGTCCTGTTTGACTTGCATCCGTGTACACAATGAAATGAGCATTCAGGTTAGGATGTCCAAGCACTGGAGGAGTAATTAGACTGTTTTTGAGTGCTTCAAATGCACTTTGGCATGCAGGGGTCCATTGGAATTTCACACCTTTCTTCTTAAGGTGGTTGAGGGGTTCAGCTACCTTTGAAAAATCAGGCACAAACCTGTGGTACCATCCAGCCATACCCAGAAACCGCTGAACAGCCTTGAGGGATGTGGGAATTGGGAATTCCTGCACGGCTGCAACTTTGGCTGGATCTGCATGGATACCTTCAGCATTAACCACATGACCAAGGAACTTGAGTTCTGGCAGACAGAAACGACACTTCTTCAAGTTCAAGGTCAAACCTGCAGCCTTTAGTCTGTCGAAGACGGACTGAATGTCTTGCAGATGATCCGCAACAGAGGAGGAGTAGATTATGATGTCATCCAGATACACAAGACAATTTCTACCCCTCAGATCTCCCAGGACAGTCTCCATCAACCGTTGGAAGGTTGCTGGAGCATTCTTCAAACCAAAAGGCATGACTTTGAAGGAGTACAAACCAGCAGGGGTGGCAAAGGCAGTCTTGTCCTGACTAGCGGGATCCATTGACACCTGCCAATAGCCACTGTTCAGATCCAGATTACTAAAGATGGATGCTCCTGCCAGAGATTCCAGTATGTCATTTATGTTTGGTAGAGGGTAGGCATCACTTTCTGTTATGGCATTCGGCTTCCTGTAGTCCACACAGAATCGATATCCACCATCTTTCTTAGGAATCAGGACAACCGGAGAAGCCCATCCGGAAAAAGAAGGTTCCACAATTCCATTCTCCAACATGCTTTTGAGCTGTTCATTGAGAATTGCCAGTTTGGCGGGGGACAGCCTGTAGGGACGCTGCTTAATGGGGACCTCATGCCGGGTATAGATTTTGTGTTTGAAGACGGTTGTACGGCCGAGTGTAAGAGTACAGACCTCACTGTTCATGTCCAACATCTGGGAGAGCTGCCACCTTTCATCATCCGATAGACATGCCCGTTCCACCGCTTGCTTGATGTAGAAATCAGCATCCGGTTTGCTTTTGCTCTCGGATAGAAGGGGGGGGTACGGCGGTAATCAGGGTGATAGTTGGGTTCTCAGACTTCACTGGTGGAACATGTTTTTGTCTTTGTCTCTTTATATCTTCTCTGTCTCTGACTTGACCTTGTCCGGACTCTGCATAATGTAGCAGGCTACAACCTGAAATCAGTGCATTACCAGGTTGAAATGGATGAGGCTGGGAATAGTCAGAGTGTAGCCGATAGGAGGGTTCGGACATAGAGATGGTCAGTCCACTGAAGAACAGGAAGTCTAGGCCAAGGACTACAGCAAATCCAAGGCTTGAATCTGCAAGTATTGCCACAGGAAGGTTAATAGTCTCACCATGCAGTTTTATTATTATACTAATCCAGCCCAAGGGGGTGGTAGGTTCTCCATTGGCCAAGTACAATGGTCCCTCCTCCCATGTTCGTAGCTCCTCATGAGGTAATGCCATGTTCTGCCACAGGGCCTCTTGCATCAGGGTGTAAGATGCCCCTGTGTCGATTATGGCCTTCCCTCTCCAGTTCCTAACAGTCAGAGGAACCAATAGTTGTTGCGGAATAGGAATAAGACCGCTAGCTGTGCTGTCTAAAGGCTTCATGGTGGGCATTAAGGCTGACCCGATTGTATGCAAGCCACCACGCCTGTGTAGACTTTCAGTCTTCGGTCCTTTCTGACCTTTTCCTGAATCCTGATGCTGGACATAGAGCGGGCAAGAATCTGGAGGATGTTGGACTTTACACCTCCAACACATAACTGGACTTTTGTCCTGGATCTTGGGTACAAATATCTGAGACGGTTTAGCCCCAGGAGAGTTATGGGTATACTGGGATGAGGGAACAGTGTTTTTAGTTTGGAGGTGGTGCTTCCAGTCCTTCTCAAACTGAGTCCCAAGACGCACCAGATCATCCACATTTTGCACACGTTCTCGAAGTTGAATAGCAAGGCGGGGAACCATGTTCTTAAGAAGGAGTTTGACCATCTCCTGCTCAGTAATGTCAGCCTTCCATCTCCTACATAGAACTCGATAGGAGAAGGCAAAGTCCCGTATTGGCTCTGCTTCACCCTGGACTCTGTTACGAACACGTTCCGCCAGTTCATCCCCATAGTCCTCTGAAAGGAAGGCTAAGAGGAATATTTTTTGAAACTCCTCCCAGGTTGACACATGTTCACGGGCTATCTCCCACCAGTCTCTTGCTGTACCATGGAGAACACTGCGGAGGGTGGCAAGAACCTCCAAGTCAGTAAGGGGCCGGATAGAAAGAAAATCATTACACTTAGATAAGAAAAACAGTGGATCAACATCATCTTCTGGGCTGCCAAAAGTGGGGAAAAGTAGTTTGATAGGGAGGGAGCGCTCTAGAGGAGACATGACAGTGGCAGCGGGAGTTCTGTTGTTTAACAGTATCTTCAGAGGGGTTTTTGTAATGCTACCTGTTCCTATTCCATTACTGGCCAAGCCAGTGGCAGAGGTAAAACCTGAAGGAGGTGCAGAAGATTTGTCCAGAAGGGAAAAGCACTGCATTACCTCCTGGTGCAGCCCTTCCAGTTGAAGGTCTGTGGCCTTCTGTGCTTTTTCCATCTCATTAACGGTGTCCTTTTGAGTCTGTTCAATCAAAAATCGTAGTTCCCCTGTGAGAGAGTTCTTCATGTCCTCCATAACTTCCTTCAGATAAGAACACACTCCCTTCACAACAGAGGCTAACTCCTCTGCTCTCTTGTTTTGTTCCTCCTCAAGAAAGATTATGACTTGATGATGGTTAGTTTCCATTTGTGTTTTGAACCGGTGCAGTTTTCCTTGAATATCCTGCTTCAGAGAATCTTGTAAATATTTCTGTCTCTGAACAATTTGTTGTTGGTTTTCCTCCATTTGACAGGGAAGGTAATCCAACCTCCTCTGCACATCTGTCTGATGAGCCTCCACACATTCACTGAGTTTGCGAATGGCATTCTCCTGCATTGTCAAACTATGATTGGTGTGTGTCCATTGATGTTCCAGTTGTCCAGTGATCACAGAGACACCTCTCCCAGTCTCTCTGGACAGGGTAACCGGAAGGGTTTGAGGGGAGGGTAATGGTAGAGATGTTATAGGTGAGCCAGAAGCCTGGGGATTAGGGGCAGGGCTATCCAACTCCATTAGTTCATCGAGTCCTTCCACCATGAAAGAATCCCGAACATGATTACCATCAGGTGTGTCCACATTGACACAGTATGGGGTTCCAACAAAAGACATGATTCAACCTTGTGTGGAAGGTGTCATGGGTGTTTCTCTTCAAGTCCCTGTTTGGGCGCCAATTCTGTAGCAGTATTTATTAGAGAGGGGTAAATAAAGATTTTGTTCGGGCGCCAGGCAGGTATTAACCATGCCGAAAGGAAAAGAGTAGAATAGAGAGAGTACCACTACCAGGCCCACACACATCAGCAGAAGAGACTGCCTAGAGTGTAGCCTGTTTACCAGATAGCCAGTGGAGAGAAAATAGAATACACACCATATAAAACCCACATCACAGCACAGGGGTAACCCAAACAAAAATACCTCATACAATAATACTAATACTAATAATGGCAGAGCAATTCAACAGCAACTTCATACAAGAACGACCCCAGTCATCAACATAGGATTTGCAATAATCTGTATTATTTTCTAGTGGATGAGTGCAGAGGGTATGAATGTGGGGGGTGTTCATCGACACAACAAAGGCCTTAAAAATGTCCACAGTCTTCTCGGCCACATGTCATTAGTACCCCTCACCTCAATACAGTTCACATAACAATACACAACTTGCAAGCAACCTCCCTTTTAACTAAAATGTCCATCAAAATACTTCTGGCAGGGCAATAATAGTCCAGCTCTAATGAACTTCAAGGGGAAGTGCATTTGAAAAATAGAGAGTCTGTTGCAGGGTAAAGCACTGGAACGAGAGGGAAGAGAAAGAGAGAGAAAAAGAGAAATCTTAGCTGTGGTCTTCAGGCCTGCCGTGTACCGTCTGACTGTCCGATGGTTTGTTGGTTTGTATGTTAAAGCTTCGCAACAATGTTGCTACGAATCCATGCGATCCATAACGGGCGCGGTCCCAAACAAAAACAACCACGATCTAAAGCGATCACACCGATGATTGAGTTAACTACATTATAAACTACAAACGCTGAAAACAAACAAAACTTCTGCAGCACAGCACACACAATCAAACTGTCGCGCCACCCAAGAGCTCCTCCCCAGTGAGTGTGTATATGGTGTGTATAGTCTAGTGAGTGTGTAGATGGTGTGTATAGTCTAGTGAATGTGTATATGGTGTGTATAGTCTCGTGAGTGTGTATATGGTCTGTATAGTCTAGTGAGTGTATATGGTGTGTATAGTCTAGTGAGTGTGTATATGGTGTGTATAGTCTCGTGAGTGTGTATATGGTCTGTATAGTCTAGTGAGTGTATATGGTGTGTATAGTCTAGTGAGTTTGTATATGGTGTGTATAGTCTAGTGAGTGTGTATATGGTATGTATAGTCTAGTGAGTTTGTATATGGTGTGTATAGTCTAGTGAGTTTGTATATGGTATGTATAGTCTAGTGAGTGTGTATATGGTATGTATAGTCTCGTGAGTGTGTATATGGTGTGTATAGTCTAGTGAGTTTGTATATGGTGTGTATAGTCTAGTGAGTGTGTATATGGTATGTATAGTCTAGTGAGTGTGTATATGGTATGTATAGTCTAGTGAGTGTGTATATGGTGTGTATAGTCTAGTGAGTGTGTATATGGTGTGTATAGTCTAGTGAGTGTGTATATGGTGTGTAAAGTCTAGTGAGTGTGTATATGGTGTGTATAGTCTAGTGAATGTGCATAGGGTCAGTGCAGATAGTTCAGGTACCGTTAATTGAATATTTAGGCTGTTTAGCAGTCTGGTTATTTAACAGTCTTATGGCTTGTGGGGAGAAGCTGTCTTGGAGCCTGTTGGTCTGAGAGCCGATGTTCCGGAACCGTTTGCTGGAAGGTAACAGGGTGAACAGTCTATGGCTTGGGTGGCTGGAGTCTTTGGGTGGCTGGAGTCTTTGGTTGGCTGGAGTCTTTGGGTGGCTGGAGTCTTTGGGTGGCTGGAGTCTTTGGGTGGCTGGAGTCAAAGGTCCTGGATGGCAGGGAGTTCGGCCCCAGTGATGTACTGGGCTGTCCGCACCACCCTCTGTAGAGTTTTGCGGTCAAGGGCGGTGCCTTTGCCATACCAAGCGGTGATGCAGCCAGTTAAGATGCTCTCGGCGGTGCAGTTGTAGATCTTCTTGAGCTATTCCATTGAGCATTAGAAGGTCAGCATTTCACCACAGCTAAGGGAGCTAGTGAATGAGGAGAGGCTCATACAGGCTCACACAGGCATGCATTCACACACACACACACACACACCTGTGTGAGGCCCACCCACCTGACCTGACCCCCCCCCCCCCCCTCCCCTAGGAGATCTGTCTGTGTGACCCTCCAGTAGTCATGGCCCTAGTGGACGGTCCTACAGGGGAGAACGACAACATGATCTGTGTGGCCTACAAACACCAGTTTGACCTGATCAACGAGAGCACTGGGGACGCATACAGGCTACACCATGTAGACGCCAACCGGGTGAGACCTCCTAACAATATGATTTATGTTGTTATTTACATTAGCTTCCACTTACCTGGTTGGTTGACTGAGGAGAGAGCTCAACAATGAAGGGGAAGAGTTACAGTTTAGAGGAGAACAGTTAAAGATGGGCCAATGAATGACAATTGAGTAGAATAAATTCAATACAGTGCTCTTCTCTGCCATGTGCACACAGGTCAACTTTGTGGCAGCCATCGATGTGTACGAGGATGGGGAGGCTGGTCTTTTGTTGTGTTACAATTGTGAGTCCATTTATCTGGGGTATTTCTACACTCTACACTCTTAGAAAATAAAGTTACGGTATTGTTAGTTAGGTTATAAAAAAATATAAAAATACATATAATGTACCTTCAGAGGTACACATAATGACGTCACATGGTACTGTTCGGTAGCTTTTAGGGTACATGTGCGAATAAATAACCTTTATTTCTGAGGGTGTAGTAACGTTTTAATATATATTATACATTGTCCTCAACACCCATATATACAAGGTTCCTATATATACAAGGTTCCTATATATACAAGGTTCCTACATATACAAGGTTCCTATATATACAAGGTTCCTACATATACAAGGTTCCTATATATACAAGGTTAATGACTGTTTCTATATTTAGACTTATGTTTCTAAACTCGTCTTTCTGTGCAGATACTTGTTCCTGTAATGACTTAACAATGACATGGTATAAAGGCGTATCGAGTCACTAATATATCCGTTCTGATACTGTATATCTCATATGTTCCCCAGATATCTGTTCCTATAAGAAGGTGTGTCCGTTCAATGGGTCCACCCCTATGATCCAGTCTAACGCCTCTGACTTACACTTCAGCTGGAACCAGATGCCCAACGCCATCGGTGAGTAGCACTGGTAACCATAGCAACCAGCAGCCCCACACCCCGCTCCCTCCCTTGGTCAGCCCAGCCTCCGGCCCTGGCCTGAGCCCCGTCACCATGGTAACATGCAGCGGGTGGCCTCCCAGGCTAGGTCGTCCAGAGTGTTTGTCTGTTGGAGTCTGTGTTTGTTTCTGATGATGAAAGCAGAGAATGGCTGGCTAAAGATACATCACACAACCTACAGTTTCTCTTATGTTAGTATGTGTATGTTTGTACTGTCGTGATGCTTTGACAAACCAATTTTACCCTTAGGATTCATTTATTAGGACATTATCTATCCAAACCATCTATCCGAATCTATCAGCTCCATTCAGCCAGGTGTTCTTCAGAAGGTTGATGCTGTGCTTTGGAATCAGAATTACTTCATAGTCATGCACTCATTATTACTGTTGATTCTCCGTTCTGCCTGTAAATGCACTTTTTCTGATGCTCTGTCAGCACATGGGATGTTAATTCTTTATTCAATAACAGGAAGTTGTTGTTGTGTTAGTGTGTGCGTTTCCCTACATCTTGGCCTTTACCACTGACTCCATTGAGATCCGGCTGGTTGTCAACGGTAACCTGGTCTACACAGCTGTCGTGCCAGAGCTCCAGCTGACTGCCTCCAGGGTGAGTTTGATAGACAGGTGGAAGTGTCCAATCATGATGGTAATGAATCTGAGTTATAAAGCGCTTTTCCTACACAACACAAAAGAGAGAGAGAAAGTGTGTGTCTGCGCACGTGTGTGCATGCGTTCACGAGCGTTCATGAGCGTGTATGTGCGTGTCCGTTTGTGAGCATGTGTGTGTGTGTGTGTGTGTGTGTGTTCTCAGCAATCTTATTTCAATCAGTTTATTATCCCGGAGGGACCACACATACACACTATCAAACACACACCTCATACACAACAGAAGGGCACATGCAGACTGTACCATTCAACAATATGAAACACTACCTCATCATGTTGTAGCAGATGTTGGATTCTAGATTGAAATAGACTGATACATGTTACCATACTAGAACTTATTGATGACTTTACATGTATAAGGAATGTGTATGTTGGGGTCAATGAAGGGTGGATAGGAACTGAAGGGTGGATAGGAACTGAAGGGTGGATAGGAACTGAAGAGTGGATAGGAACTGAAGGGTGGATAGGAACTGAAGGGTGGATAGGAACTGAAGGGTGGATAGGAACTGAAGGGGGGATAGGAACTGAAGGGTGGATAGGAACTGAAGGGTGGATAGGAACTGAAGGGTGGATAGGAACTGAAGGGTGGATAGGAACTGAAGGGTGGATAGGAACTGAAGGGTGGATAGAAAGTTACTGAATGAGACAGAAAGTTCATATTCTGTTGACATGTTTCTAAGGAGGGAGGTGAAGGGTAATAGTTTGTCTCTGATAAGGCAGGCCAGCTGAGGAACTAGGGAGCAGCGAGGAATTCAGCTCGAGGTCAAGTCAACAGATGAAGTGACCTCTGGGAGGGGGGCCAGAAGGGCCCACCCCAACGACCCTCCTAATACCGTCCTATCTCACACACATACACTTCCACACCCACCAACGTTCTAGCATCAGGCAGGGCCATGATTACAATCCTGTCTAGCAACAGGGATGTCTAGATGTGTAAGGAGTTGACCCAGCCTAGTAGGAGGTTATAAATATATGTGATTGTGTAATCATGCTTTGTCTTTGCAGCTGTTGGACCCAGTGGGTGAATACATTTGGTTTGAGCTTTTCCTAGTTGTCTGTTTGAGTTTTTACTCTGTTTGTTCAGAACCTAAGACAGGTGATGGCATTATTTCACTAACCAACACCTCTCTCTCTCTCTCATTATTTCTCTATATCTCTTCATCTTTCCCCACTTTCTCTTTCACTATCTCTCTCTACCTCTATCAATCTTTCTCCTTCTCCACTTGTACTTTAAATCCCTTCATCTCCCCCCATCCCCTCCATCAGTCAGACATCTACTTTGTGTCGTCCGCTCCGGTCAACTCTGCCTCCAACTGCAGCTCCCGGGACACCAGTTCCCAGAGTTCCCCACAGACGCCCACCGGCTACGAGATGCCCGTGTTCCCATTGCCGCTCGGAGACGGTAAGCCTCACCAAGCAACCAATCACGTTATAGGATGACAACACAATTGGAAACGCACACTTCATCTGTGTCATTTTGGGGGACTGCAGTAGTTAGTGTGTGTGACACACATCATATGTATGCACACGTACTCCAGAGTGCTAGTGTGTTACTCTGGATAGAGAGTTGGGTGTGGGACCTGAACTGGGCTTTAGAGGGTGAAGGGTGTAGTATATAGCCTGGGACCTGAACTGGGCTTTAGAGGGGGTAGAGTGTAGTATATATCATGGGACCTGAACTGGGCTTTAGAGGGGGTAGAGTGTAGTATATATCATGGGACCTGAACTGGGCTTTAGAGGGGGTAGAGTGTAGTATATATCATGGGACCTGAACTGGGCTTTAGAGGGGGTAGAGTATAGTATATATCATGGGACCTGAACTGGGCTTTAGAGGGGGTAGAGTGTAGTATATATCATGGGACCTGAACTGGGCTTTAGAGGGGGTAGAGTGTAGTATATATCATGGGACCTGAACTGGGCTTTAGAGGGGGTAGAGTGTAGTATATATCATGGGATCTGAACTGGGCTTTAGAGGGGGTAGAGTGTAGTACAGTATAGAGGGCACTTTGAGGGGTTAAAGGGGAACTCCACTCAAAAACAATATATATATATTTTGTTTCATTAGTCCATTGTTGATACAGTTCCAAAATGTTGTGCATGTCAGCAATAAAGTTTTCAAGATCTTGGACATTCAAGAAGCAATGTGTCACCTGCCACATCATTATGATGATGCAATATACCACAAGATAGTTTTTGAGTTCCCCTTTAAGATTCTGCCATCTTTTACCTGGTTCTTCTTCTCTTTTCTATTGGTCAACTCTAGTCTTGGAACACTACTATAACCATTAACATCCCTGTAGCGTTGATCTTTCCAGCTCTGGGGGTGGTGGTGTTAATACGACTGAATGTGTGTGTTCTGTCGTACCGGAGTGTGTGTGTGTATTACATAACCTTGTTCTGGTCCCTGGTTCAGATTCTATACGGATCCCCTATGGTACCAAGCTATCCCTGTACATGTCTAAGGATGCCGAAGGTACTTCAACGAGTCTCCCACTGCTCCTCCGCTGTGTCCCAAATGGCATTGTTTTCCTTATATAGTGCACTACTTCTGACCCGAGCCTCGCCCCCTGTTCAGAAGCAGTGCACCATATAGGGAATCAGGTGCCATTTGGGACACAGCCCTCCCTCTTCATCTAGCTGTACATGCTGCCCTACTAACATGCACGGAAAATACCTCACCTTTGAGTTTTTTTCATATGAAGCGGCATGTTTGACTGAGTGTCTTCCCCATTCTCTCTGTCAGAGTGACTGGAAAATGGAGGGGGTGAAATGTGATGTAGAAATGGATGATAGAGAGGTAGAGAGATGTGGATTCAGAAAGGTATGCATGTGACAGAGATGGGAGAATGTTTGAGAGAGAGAGAGAAGAGGGGGAATGAAAGAGAGAGCGAGACAGAGGGGAGGAGAAGACACGTCTACCGCAGCATGATTTACAGATTGCACTGTCACCATGGAAACTTTTGTCAAAACCCCCTCTCCCATTCAGAGTGGTGGTCTAAATAGAGGTGCCACAATCTAGGGGGAAGGAGGGAGAGATTGGGGGGGCTGACAAAAAATCCCATCCTCTAACCGACTGCCTGTGCCTGCCGTTTCTGATCTATGGGGAGAGCTGCTTTTCCACTGGTAGACAATTGGCTCAGTTTCAGATCAGATTTGTTGACATCAGTAACATGTGAATACAAAATGCTGAGACTGATGTGTGGATTGGACAGTCAAACTACCTCTAGTAGTATTCCACCAATCCTGAACCATGTTTAGTCATGGAATCACATCTTATTCTGATTTGAGGATTGGACAGTTATAAAACATAACAAATAAAATATTCAAAAACTCTTATGGAACCTTTATTTTGTTAGATTGTAGGTCATTTTCCCTGGAGCAGAAACGCATGTGGAATATATAGATCCACGCGATTATATATCCCAGATGGCTGCATGCTTTTTGTTGTTGGTATATTTCATATCTATTTGGTTTATTATTAACATTTCTGTCTGTCTGGTATTGTTATGGGAGAGAGGGGTCGGTAACTGTGAGTCAGTGAACCTGTCATAACAAAAGGAGTAACCCCTTTTCTCCCAGAATGCTGTTTGCATCACCTTTGACCCAGTGACATTTCAGAACTGCGGTCTGTTTGGCGCAGTGCAGCCTTCCATCACATCAGACAGTCACATAGCTGCGTGTGCGTTACTATTGCCATCCTGTCTTGATCTAGTGAAACGCTGCATTAGAATATGAGCATTCACTGCCACCTAGTGGTTAGATTTAACCATTGCAAGCCAATACACCTACATCATGTTCATTAGGGCAAAACGTATCAAAACGTTTTTGGCATGTTGGGTGCCTAAAGTGCCCACCCCTGCTATAGCTACCACTGGAATACAACAGACTGTAGAGACTGGAATACAGCAGACTACAGAGACTTGAATACGGCAGACTACAGAGACTGGAATACAGCAGACTATAGAGACTGGAATACAGCAGACTATAGAGACTGGAATACAGCAGACTACAGAGACTGGAATACAGCAGACTACAGAGACTGGAATACAGCAGACTACAGAGACTGGAATACAGCAGACTACAGAGACTGGAATACAGCAGACTACAGAGACTGGAATACAGCAGACTATAGAGACTGGAATACAGCAGACTACAGAGACTGGAATACAGCAGACTATAGAGACGGGAATACAGTAGACTATAGAGACTGGAATACAGTAGACTATAGAGACGGGAATACAGCAGACTATAGAGGCTGGAATACAGCAGAATATAGAGGGTGGAATACAGCAGACTTTAGAGACTGGAATACAGTAGACTATAGAGACGGGAATACAGCAGACTATAGAGGCTGGAATACAGCAGACTTTAGAGACTGGAATACAGCAGACTATAGAGCCTGGAATACAGCAGACTATAGAGACTGGAATACAGACTGGAATACAGCAGACTATAGAGACTGGAATACAGACTGGAATACAGCAGACTATAGAGACTGGAATACAGCAGACTATAGAGACTGGAATACAGCAGACTATAGAGACTGGAATACAGCAGACTTTAGAGACTGGAATACAGTAGACTATAGAAACGGGAATACAGCAGACTATAGAGGCTGGAATACAGCAGACTTTAGAGACTGGAATACAGTAGACTATAGAGACGGGAATACAGCAGACTATAGAGGCTGGAATACAGCATACTTTAGAGACTGGAATACAGCAGACTATAGAGACTGGAATACAGCAGACTATAGAGACTGGAATACAGCAGACTATAGAGGCTGGAATACAGCAGACTATAGATACTGGAATACAGCAGACTATAGAGGCTGGAATACAGCAGACTATAGAGACTGGAATACAGTAGACTATAGAGACGGGAATACAGCAGACTATAGAGACTGGAATACAGTAGACTATAGAGACGGGAATACAGCAGACTATAGAGACTGGAATACAGCAGACTATAGAGGCTGGAATACAGCAGACTTTAGAGACTGGGATACAGTAGACTATAGAGACGGGAATACAGCAGACTATAGAGGCTGGAATACAGCGGACTTTAGAAACTGGAATACAGCAGACTATAGAGACTGGAATACAGCAGACTATAGAGACTGGAATACAGCAGACTATAGAGACTGGAATACGGCAGACTACATAGACTGGAATACAGCAGACTATAGAGACTGGAATACAGCAGACTATAGAGACTGGAATACAGCAGACTACAGAGACTGGAATACAGCAGACAACAGAGACTGGAATACAGCAGACTATACAGACTGGAATACAGCAGACTACAGAGACTGGAATACAGCAGACAACAGAGACTGGAATACAGCAGACTACAGAGACTGGAATACAGCAGACTACAGAGACTGGAATACAGCAAACTATAGAGACTGGAATACAGCAGTCTACAGAGACTGAAATACAGCAGACTATAGAGACTGGAATACAGCAGACTACAGAGACTGGAATACAGCAGACTACAGAGACTGGAATACAGCAGACTACAGAGACTGGAATACAGCAGACAACAGAGACTGGAATACAGCAGACTACAGAGACTGGAATATAGCAGACTATAGAGACTGGAATACAGCAGACTGTAGAGACTGGAATACAGCAGACAACAGAGACTGGAATACAGCAGACTATAGAGACTGGAATACAGCAGACTATAGACACTGGAATACAGCAGACTATATAGACTGGAATACAGCAGACTATAGAGACTGGAATACAGACTGGAATACAGCAGACTATAGAGACTGGAATACAGCAGACTACAGAGACTGGAATACAGCAGACTATAGAGACTGGAATACAGCAGACAACAGAGACTGGAATACAGCAGACTATAGAGACTGGAATACATCAGACTATAGAGACTTGAATACAGCAGACTACAGAGACTGGAATACAGCAGACTATAGAGACTGGAATACTGGAATACAGCAGACTATAGAGACTGGAATACAGCAGACTATAGAGACTGGAATACAGCAGACAACAGAGACTGCAATACAGCAGACTATAGAGACTGGAATACAGCAGACTATAGAGACTGGAATTACAGCAGACTATAGAGACTGGAATACAGCAGACTATAGAGACTGGAATACAGACTGGAATACAGCAGACTATAGAGACTGGAATACAGCAGACCATAGAGACTGGAATACAGCAGACTATAGATACTGGAATACAGCAGACTATAGAGACTGGAATACAGCAGACAACAGAGACTGGAATACAGCAGACTATAGAGACTGGAATACAGCAGACTATAGAGACTGGAATACAGCAGACTATAGAGACTGGAATACAGACTGGAATACAGCAGACTATAGAGACTTGAATACGGCAGACTATAGAGGCTGGAATACAGCAGACTTTAGAGACTGGAATACAGCAGACTATAGAGACTGGAATACAGCAGACTACAGAGACTGGAATACAGCAGACTATAGAGACGGGAATACAGTAGACTATAGAGACTGGAATACAGTAGACTATAGAGACGGGAATACAGCAGACTATAGAGGCTGGAATACAGCAGAATATAGAGGGTGGAATACAGCAGACTTTAGAGACTGGAATACAGTAGACTATAGAGACGGGAATACAGCAGACTATAGAGGCTGGAATACAGCAGACTTTAGAGACTGGAATACAGCAGACTATAGAGACTGGAATACAGACTGGAATACAGCAGACTATAGAGACTGGAATACAGACTGGAATACAGCAGACTATAGAGACTGGAATACAGCAGACTATAGAGACTGAAATACAGCAGACTATAGAGACTGGAATACAGCAGACTTTAGAGACTGGAATACAGTAGACTATAGAGACGGGAATACAGGAGACTATAGAGGCTGGAATACAGCAGACTTTAGAGACTGGAATACAGTAGACTATAGAGACGGGAATACAGCAGACTATAGAGGCTGGAATACAGCATACTTTAGAGACTGGAATACAGCAGACTATAGAGACTGGAATACAGCAGACTATAGAGACTGGAATACAGCAGACTATAGAGGCTGGAATACAGCAGACTATAGATACTGGAATACAGCAGACTATAGAGGCTGGAATACAGCAGACTATAGAGACTGGAATACAGTAGACTATAGAGATGGGAATACAGCAGACTATAGAGACTGGAATACAGTAGACTATAGAGACGGGAATACAGCAGACTATAGAGACTGGAATACAGCAGACTATAGAGGCTGGAATACAGCAGACTTTAGAGACTGGGATACAGTAGACTATAGAGACGGGAATACAGCAGACTATAGAGGCTGGAATACAGCGGACTTTAGAGACTGGAATACAGCATACTATAGAGACTGGAATACAGCAGACTATAGAGACTGGAATACGGCAGACTACATAGACTGGAATACAGCAGACTATAGAGACTGGAATATAGCAGACTACAGAGACTGGAATACAGTAGACTACAGAGACTGGAATACAGCAGACTACAGAGACTGGAATACAGCAGACAACAGAGACTGGAATACAGCAGACTACAGAGACTGGAATACAGCAGACTATAGAGACTGGAATACAGCAGACTGTAGAGACTGGAATACAGCAGTCTACAGAGACTGAAATACAGCAGACTATAGAGACTGGAATACAGCAGACTACAGAGACTGGAATACAGCAGACTACAGAGACTGGAATACAGCAGACTACAGAGACTGGAATACAGCAGACAACAGAGACTGGAATACAGCAGACTACAGAGACTGGAATATAGCAGACTATAGAGACTGGAATACAGCAGACTGTAGAGACTGGAATACAGCAGACAACAGAGACTGGAATACAGCAGACTATAGAGACTGGAATACAGCAGACTATAGACACTGGAATACAGCAGACTATATAGACTGGAATACAGCAGACTATAGAGACTGGAATACAGACTGGAATACAGCAGACTATAGAGACTGGAATACAGCAGACTACAGAGACTGGAATACAGCAGACTATAGAGACTGGAATACAGCAGACAACAGAGACTGGAATACAGCAGACTATAGAGACTGGAATACATCAGACTATAGAGACTTGAATACAGCAGACTACAGAGACTGGAATACAGCAGACTATAGAGACTGGAATACTGGAATACAGCAGACTATAGAGACTGGAATACAGCAGACTATAGAGACTGGAATACAGCAGACAACAGAGACTGCAATACAGCAGACTATAGAGACTGGAATACAGCAGACTATAGAGACTGGAATTACAGCAGACTATAGAGACTGGAATACAGCAGACTATAGAGACTGGAATACAGACTGGAATACAGCAGACTATAGAGACTGGAATACAGCAGACCATAGAGACTGGAATACAGCAGACTATAGATACTGGAATACAGCAGACTATAGAGACTGGAATACAGCAGACAACAGAGACTGGAATACAGCAGACTATAGAGACTGGAATACAGCAGACTATAGAGACTGGAATACAGCAGACTATAGAGACTGGAATACAGACTGGAATACAGCAGACTATAGAGACTTGAATACGGCAGACTATAGAGGCTGGAATACAGCAGACTTTAGAGACTGGAATACAGCAGACTATAGAGACTGGAATACAGCAGACTACAGAGACTGGAATACAGCAGACTATAGAGACGGGAATACAGTAGACTATAGAGACTGGAATACAGTAGACTATAGAGACGGGAATACAGCAGACTATAGAGGCTGGAATACAGCAGAATATAGAGGGTGGAATACAGCAGACTTTAGAGACTGGAATACAGTAGACTATAGAGACGGGAATACAGCAGACTATAGAGGCTGGAATACAGCAGACTTTAGAGACTGGAATACAGCAGACTATAGAGACTGGAATACAGACTGGAATACAGCAGACTATAGAGACTGGAATACAGACTGGAATACAGCAGACTATAGAGACTGGAATACAGCAGACTATAGAGACTGAAATACAGCAGACTATAGAGACTGGAATACAGCAGACTTTAGAGACTGGAATACAGTAGACTATAGAGACGGGAATACAGGAGACTATAGAGGCTGGAATACAGCAGACTTTAGAGACTGGAATACAGTAGACTATAGAGACGGGAATACAGCAGACTATAGAGGCTGGAATACAGCATACTTTAGAGACTGGAATACAGCAGACTATAGAGACTGGAATACAGCAGACTATAGAGACTGGAATACAGCAGACTATAGAGGCTGGAATACAGCAGACTATAGATACTGGAATACAGCAGACTATAGAGGCTGGAATACAGCAGACTATAGAGACTGGAATACAGTAGACTATAGAGATGGGAATACAGCAGACTATAGAGACTGGAATACAGTAGACTATAGAGACGGGAATACAGCAGACTATAGAGACTGGAATACAGCAGACTATAGAGGCTGGAATACAGCAGACTTTAGAGACTGGGATACAGTAGACTATAGAGACGGGAATACAGCAGACTATAGAGGCTGGAATACAGCGGACTTTAGAGACTGGAATACAGCATACTATAGAGACTGGAATACAGCAGACTATAGAGACTGGAATACGGCAGACTACATAGACTGGAATACAGCAGACTATAGAGACTGGAATATAGCAGACTACAGAGACTGGAATACAGTAGACTACAGAGACTGGAATACAGCAGACTACAGAGACTGGAATACAGCAGACAACAGAGACTGGAATACAGCAGACTACAGAGACTGGAATACAGCAGACTATAGAGACTGGAATACAGCAGACTGTAGAGACTGGAATACAGCAGACAACAGAGACTGGAATACAGCAGACTATAGAGACTGGAATACAGCAGACTATAGACACTGGAATACAGCAGACTATACAGACTGGAATACAGCAGACTATAGAGACTGGAATACAGACTGGAATACAGCAGACTATAGAGACTGGAATACAGCAGACTACAGAGACTGGAATACAGCAGACTATAGAGACTGGAATACAGCAGACTATAGAGACTTGAATACAGGAGACTATAGAGGCTGGAATACAGCAGACTTTAGAGACTGGAATACAGTAGACTATAGAGACGGGAATACAGCAGACTATAGAGGCTGGAATACAGCATACTTTAGAGACTGGAATACAGCAGACTATAGAGACTGGAATACAGCAGACTATAGAGACTGGAATACAGCAGACTATAGAGGCTGGAATACAGCAGACTATAGATACTGGAATACAGCAGACTATAGAGGCTGGAATACAGCAGACTATAGAGACTGGAATACAGTAGACTATAGAGATGGGAATACAGCAGACTATAGAGACTGGAATACAGTAGACTATAGAGACGGGAATACAGCAGACTATAGAGACTGGAATACAGCAGACTATAGAGGCTGGAATACAGCAGACTTTAGAGACTGGGATACAGTAGACTATAGAGACGGGAATACAGCAGACTATAGAGATGGGAATACAGCAGACTATAGAGACTGGAATACAGTAGACTATAGAGACGGGAATACAGCAGACTATAGAGGCTGGAATACAGCAGACTTTAGAGACTGGGATACAGTAGACTATAGAGACGGGAATACAGCAGACTATAGAGGCTGGAATACAGCGGACTTTAGAGACTGGAATACAGTAGACTATAGAGATGGGAATACAGCAGACTATAGAGACTGGAATACAGTAGACTATAGAGACGGGAATACAGCAGACTATAGAGACTGGAATACAGCAGACTATAGAGGCTGGAATACAGCAGACTTTAGAGACTGGGATACAGTAGACTATAGAGGCTGGAATACAGCAGACTATAGAGACTGGAATACAGCAGACTACAGAGACTGGAATACAGCAGACAACAGAGACTGGAATACAGCAGACTATACAGACTGGAATACAGCAGACTACAGAGACTGGAATACAGCAGACAACAGAGACTGGAATACAGCAGACTACAGAGACTGGAATACAGCAGACTACAGAGACTGGAATACAGCAAACTATAGAGACTGGAATACAGCAGTCTACAGAGACTGGAATACAGCAGACTATAGAGACTGGAATATAGCAGACTACAGAGACTGGAATACAGTAGACTACAGAGACTGGAATACAGCAGACTACAGAGACTGGAATACAGCAGACAACAGAGACTGGAATACAGCAGACTACAGAGACTGGAATACAGCAGACTATAGAGACTGGAATACAGCAGACTGTAGAGACTGGAATACAGCAGACAACAGAGACTGGAATACAGCAGACTATAGAGACTGGAATACAGCAGACTATAGACACTGGAATACAGCAGACTATACAGACTGGAATACAGCAGACTATAGAGACTGGAATACAGACTGGAATACAGCAGACTATAGAGACTGGAATACAGCAGACTACAGAGACTGGAATACAGCAGACTATAGAGACTGGAATACAGCAGACTATAGAGACTTGAATACAGGAGACTATAGAGGCTGGAATACAGCAGACTTTAGAGACTGGAATACAGTAGACTATAGAGACGGGAATACAGCAGACTATAGAGGCTGGAATACAGCATACTTTAGAGACTGGAATACAGCAGACTATAGAGACTGGAATACAGCAGACTATAGAGGCTGGAATACAGCAGACTATAGAGGCTGGAATACAGCAGACTATAGAGGCTGGAATACAGCAGACTATAGAGACTGGAATACAGTAGACTATAGAGATGGGAATACAGCAGACTATAGAGACTGGAATACAGTAGACTATAGAGACGGGAATACAGCAGACTATAGAGACTGGAATACAGCAGACTATAGAGGCTGGAATACAGCAGACTTTAGAGACTGGGATACAGTAGACTATAGAGACGGGAATACAGCAGACTATAGAGGCTGGAATACAGCGGACTTTAGAGACTGGAATACAGCATACTATAGAGACTGGAATACAGCAGACTATAGAGACTGGATTACGGCAGACTACATAGACTGGAATACAGCAGACTATAGAGACTGGAATACAGCAGACTATAGAGACTGGAATACAGCAGACTACAGAGACTGGAATACAGCAGACAACAGAGACTGGAATACAGCAGACTATACAGACTGGAATACAGCAGACTACAGAGACTGGAATACAGCAGACAACAGAGACTGGAATACAGCAGACTACAGAGACTGGAATACAGCAGACTACAGAGACTGGAATACAGCAAACTATAGAGACTGGAATACAGCAGTCTACAGAGACTGGAATACAGCAGACTATAGAGACTGGAATATAGCAGACTACAGAGACTGGAATACAGTAGACTACAGAGACTGGAATACAGCAGACTACAGAGACTGGAATACAGCAGACAACAGAGACTGGAATACAGCAGACTACAGAGACTGGAATACAGCAGACTATAGAGACTGGAATACAGCAGACTGTAGAGACTGGAATACAGCAGACAACAGAGACTGGAATACAGCAGACTATAGAGACTGGAATACAGCAGACTATAGACACTGGAATACAGCAGACTATACAGACTGGAATACAGCAGACTATAGAGACTGGAATACAGACTGGAATACAGCAGACTATAGAGACTGGAATACAGCAGACTATAGAGACTGGAATACAGCAGACTACAGAGACTGGAATACAGCAGACAACAGAGACTGGAATACAGCAGACTATACAGACTGGAATACAGCAGACTACAGAGACTGGAATACAGCAGACAACAGAGACTGGAATACAGCAGACTACAGAGACTGGAATACAGCAGACTACAGAGACTGGAATACAGCAAACTATAGAGACTGGAATACAGCAGTCTACAGAGACTGGAATACAGCAGACTATAGAGACTGGAATACAGTAGACTACAGAGACTGGAATACAGCAGACTACAGAGACTGGAATACAGCAGACAACAGAGACTGGAATACAGCAGACTACAGAGACTGGAATACAGCAGACTATAGAGACTGGAATACAGCAGACTGTAGAGACTGGAATACAGCAGACAACAGAGACTGGAATACAGCAGACTATAGAGACTGGAATACAGCAGACTATAGACACTGGAATACAGCAGACTATACAGACTGGAATACAGCAGACTATAGAGACTGGAATACAGACTGGAATACAGCAGACTATAGAGACTGGAATACAGCAGACTACAGAGACTGGAATACAGCAGACTATAGAGACTGGAATACAGCAGACTATAGAGACTTGAATACAGGAGACTATAGAGGCTGGAATACAGCAGACTTTAGAGACTGGAATACAGTAGACTATAGAGACGGGAATACAGCAGACTATAGAGGCTGGAATACAGCATACTTTAGAGACTGGAATACAGCAGACTATAGAGACTGGAATACAGCAGACTATAGAGACTGGAATACAGCAGACTATAGAGGCTGGAATACAGCAGACTATAGATACTGGAATACAGCAGACTATAGAGCTGGAATACAGCAGACTATAGAGACTGGAATACAGCAGACTATAGAGATGGAATACAGCAGACTATAGAGACTGGAATACAGTAGACTATAGAGACTGGAATACAGCAGACTATAGAGACTGGAATACAGCAGACTATAGAGGCTGGAATACAGCAGACTTTAGAGACTGGGATACAGTAGACTATAGAGACTGGAATACAGCAGACTATAGAGGCTGGAATACAGACTAGAGACTGGAATACAGCAGACTATAGAGACTGGAATACAGCAGACTATAGAGACTGGAATACGGCAGACTACATAGACTGGAATACAGCAGACTATAGAGACTGGAATACAGCAGACTATAGAGACTGGAATACAGCAGACTACAGAGACTGGAATACAGCAGACAACAGAGACTGGAATACAGCAGACTATAGAGACTGGAATACAGCAGACTACAGAGACTGGAATACAGCAGACAACAGAGACTGGAATACAGCAGACTACAGAGACTGGAATACAGCAGACTACAGAGACTGGAATACAGCAGACTATAGAGACTGGAATACAGCAGTCTACAGAGACTGGAATACAGCAGACTATAGAGACTGGAATACAGCAGACTACAGAGACTGGAATACAGTAGACTACAGAGACTGGAATACAGCAGACTACAGAGACTGGAATACAGCAGACAACAGAGACTGGAATACAGCAGACTACAGAGACTGGAATACAGCAGACTATAGAGACTGGAATACAGCAGACTGTAGAGACTGGAATACAGCAGACTACAGAGACTGGAATACAGCAGACTACAGAGACTGGAATACAGCAGACTATAGAGACTGGAATACAGCAGACTATAGAGACTGGAATACAGCAGACTATAGAGACTGGAATAGAGACTGGAATACAGCAGACTATAGAGACTGGAATACAGCAGACTATAGAGACTGGAATACAGCAGACTATAGAGACTGGAATACAGCAGACTATAGAGACTGGAATACAGCAGACTACAGAGACTGGAATACAGCAGACTACAGAGACTGGAATACAGCAGACTATAGAGACTGGAATACAGCAGACTACAGAGACTGGAATACAGCAGACTATAGAGACTGGAATACAGCAGACTGTAGAGACTGGAATACAGCAGCAGAGACTGGAATACAGCAGACTATAGAGACTGGAATACAGCAGACTATAGAGACTGGAATACAGCAGACTATAGAGACTGGAATACAGCAGACAACAGACTGGAATACAGCAGACTATAGAGACTGGAATACAGCAGACTATAGAGACTGGAATACAGCAGACTATAGAGACTGGAATACAGCAGACTATAGAGACTGGAATACAGCAGACTATAGAGACTGGAATACAGCAGACTAGAGACTGGAATACAGCAGACTATAGAGACTGGAATACAGGAGACTATAGAGGCTGGAATACAGCAGACTTTAGAGACTGGAATACAGTAGACTATAGAGACGGGAATACAGCAGACTATAGAGGCTGGAATACAGCATACTTTAGAGACTGGAATACAGCAGACTATAGAGACTGGAATACAGCAGACTATAGAGACTGGAATACAGCAGACTATAGAGGCTGGAATACAGCAGACTATAGATACTGGAATACAGCAGACTATAGAGGCTGGAATACAGCAGACTATAGAGACTGGAATACAGTAGACTATAGAGATGGGAATACAGCAGACTATAGAGACTGGAATACAGCAGACTATACAGACTGGAATACAGCAGACTATAGAGACTGGAATACAGACTGGAATACAGCAGACTATAGAGACTGGAATACAGTAGACTATAGAGACGGGAATACAGCAGACTATAGAGGCTGGAATACAGCAGACTATAGAGACTGGAATACAGCATACTATAGAGACTGGAATACAGCAGACTATAGAGACTGGAATACAGCAGACTACAGAGACTGGAATACAGCAGACTATAGAGACTGGAATACAGCAGACTATAGAGACTGGAATACAGCAGACTACAGAGACTGGAATACAGCAGACTACAGAGACTGGAATACAGCAGACTATAGAGACTGGAATACAGCAGACTACAGAGACTGGAATACAGCAGACAACAGAGACTGGAATACAGCAGACTATACAGCAGAGACTGGAATACAGCAAACTATAGAGACTAGCAGACTACAGAGACTGGAATACAGCAGACTATAGAGACTGGAATATAGCAGAGACTGGAATACAGACTGGAATACAGCAGACTATAGAGACTGGAATACAGCAGACTATAGAGACTGGAATACAGCAGACTATAGAGACTGGAATACAGCAGACTACAGAGACTGGAATACAGCAGACTATAGAGACTGGAATACAGCAGACTACAGAGACTGGAATACAGCAGACTATAGAGACTGGAATACAGCAGACTATAGAGACTGGAATACAGCAGACTACAGAGACTGGAATACAGCAGACTGGAATAGCAGACAACAGAGACTGGAATACAGCAGACTACAGAGACTGGAATACAGCAGACTACAGAGACTGGAATACAGCAGACTATAGAGACTGGAATACAGCAGACTACAGAGACTGGAATACAGCTGGAATACAGCAGACTACAGAGACTGGAATACAGCATACAGAGACTGGAATACAGCAGACTACAGAGACTGGAATACAGCAGACTATAGAGACTGGAATACAGCAGACTGTAGAGACTGGAATACAGCAGATACAGAGACTGGAATACAGCAGACTACAGAGACTGGAATACAGCAGACTATAGAGACTGGAATACAGCAGACTACTAGAGACTGGAATACAGCAGACTACAGAGACTGGAATACAGCAGACTATAGAGACTGGAATACAGCAGACTATAGAGACTGGAATACAGCAGACTATAGAGACTGGAATACAGCAGACTATAGAGACTGGAATACAGTAGACTATAGAGACTGGAATACAGCAGACTATAGAGACTGGAATACAGCAGACTTTAGAGACTGGAATACAGCAGACTATAGAGACTGAATACAGCAGACTATAGAGACTGGAATACAGCAGACTATAGAGACTGGAATACAGCAGACTACTGGAATAGAGACTGGAATACAGCAGACTATAGAGACTGGAATACAGCAGACTATAGAGACTGGAATACAGTAGACTATAGAGACTGGAATACAGCAGACTATAGAGACTGGAATACAGCAGACTATAGAGGCTGGAATACAGCAGACTTTAGAGACTGGGATACAGTAGACTATAGAGACGGGAATACAGCAGATAGAGGCTGGAATACAGAGACTGGAATACAGCATACTATAGAGACTGGAATACAGCAGACTATAGAGACTGGAATGGAATACAGCAGACTATAGAGACTGGAATACAGCAGACTATAGAGACTGGAATACAGCAGACTACAGAGACTGGAATACAGCAGACTACAGAGACTGGAATACAGCAGACTATACAGACTGGAATACAGCAGACTACAGAGACTGGAATACAGCAGACTACAGAGACTGGAATACAGCAGACTATAGAGACTGGAATACAGCAGACTACAGAGACTGGAATACAGCAAACTATAGAGACTGGAATACAGCAGTCTACAGAGACTGGAATACAGCAGACTGGAATATACAGAGACTGGAATACAGCAGACTACAGCAGACTAGAGACTGGAATACAGCAGACTTTAGAGACTGGAATACAGCAGACTACAGAGACTGGAATACAGCAGACTATAGAGACTGGAATACAGCAGACTATACTTAGAGAATACAGCAGACTATAGAGACTGGAATACAGCAGACTATAGAGACTGGAATACAGCAGACTATAGAGACTGGAATACAGCAGACTACAGAGACTGGAATACAGCAGACTATAGAGACTGGAAACAGCAGACTATAGAGACTGGAATACAGCAGACTATAGAGACTGGAATACAGCAGACTATAGAGACTGGAATACAGCAGACTATAGAGACTGGAATACAGCAGACTATAGAGACTGGAATACAGCAGACTATAGAGACAGAGACTGGAATACAGCAGACTGGAATATAGAGACTGGAATAGAGACTGGAATACAGCAGACTATAGAGACTGGAATAGACAGCAGACTATAGAGACTGGAATACAGCAGACTATAGAGACTGGAATACAGCAGACTATAGAGACTGGAATACAGCAGACTTTAGAGACTGGAATACAGCAGACTATAGAGACTGGAATACAGCAGACTATAGAGACTGGAATACAGCAGACTATAGAGACTGGAATACAGTAGACTATAGAGACTGGAATACAGCAGACTATAGAGACTGGAATACAGCAGACTACAGAGACTGGAATACAGCAGACTATAGAGACTGGAATACAGCAGACTATAGAGACTGGAATACAGCAGACTATAGAGACTGGAATACAGCAGACTACAGAGACTGGAATACAGCAGACTATAGAGACTGGAATACAGCAGACTATAGAGACTGGAATACAGACTATAGAGACTGGAATACAGACTATACAGAGACTGGAATACAGCAGACTATAGAGACTGGAATACAGCAGACTATAGAGAGAATACAGACTGGAATACAGCAGACTATAGAGACTGGAATACAGCAGACTACAGAGACTGGACAGAGACTGGAATACAGCAGACTACAGAGACTGGAATACAGCAGACTATAGAGACTGGAATACAGCAGACTACAGAGACTGGAATACAGCATACAGAGACTGGAATACAGCAGACTACAGAGACTGGAATACAGCAGACTACAGAGACTGGAATACAGCAGACTATAGAGACTGGAATACAGCAGACTACAGAGACTGGAATACAGCAGACTATAGAGACTGGAATACAGCAGACTACAGAGACTGGAATACAGCAGACTACAGAGACTGGAATACAGCAGACTACAGCAGAGAGACAGCAGACAACAGAGACTGGAATAGCAGACTACAGAGACTGGAATACAGCAGACTATAGAGACTGGAATACAGCAGACTATAGAGACTGGAATACAGCAGACTATAGAGACTGGAATACAGCAGACTATAGAGACTGGAATACAGCAGACTATAGAGACTGGAATACAGCAGACTATAGAGACTGGAATACAGCAGAGACTGGAATACAGCAGACTATAGAGACTGGAATACAGCAGACTATAGAGACTGGAATACAGCAGACTACAGAGACTGGAATACAGCAGACAACAGAGACTGGAATACAGCAGACTATACAGACTACAGCAGACTATACAGACTGGAATACAGCAGACTACAGAGACTGGAATACAGCAGACAACAGAGACTGGAATACAGCAGACTACAGAGACTGGAATACAGCAGACTACAGAGACTGGAATACAGCAAACTATAGAGACTGGAATACAGCAGTCTACAGAGACTGGAATACAGCAGACTATAGAGACTGGAATACAGCAGACTACAGAGACTGGAATACAGCAGACTACAGAGACTGGAATACAGCAGACAACAGAGACTGGAATACAGCAGACTACAGAGACTGGAATACAGCAGACTATAGAGACTGGAATACAGCAGACTGTAGAGACTGGAATACAGCAGACAACAGAGACTGGAATACAGCAGACTATAGAGACTGGAATACAGCAGACAGACACTGGAATACAGCAGACTATACAGACTGGAATACAGCAGACTATAGAGACTGGAATACAGACTGGAATACAGCAGACTATAGAGACTGGAATACAGCAGACTACAGAGACTGGAATACAGCAGACTATAGAGACTGGAATACAGCAGACTATAGAGACTTGAATACAGCAGACTATAGAGACTGGAATATAGCAGACTTTAGAGACTGGAATACAGCAGACTATAGAGACTGGAATACAGCAGACTATAGAGACTGGAATACAGCAGACTTTAGAGACTGGAATACAGCAGACTATAGAGACTGGAATACAGCAGACTATAGAGACTGGAATACAGCAGACTATAGAGGCTGGAATACAGCAGACTATAGACTGGAATACAGCAGACTATAGAGACTGGAATACAGCAGACTATAGAGACTGGAATACAGCAGACTATAGAGATGGGAATACAGCAGACTATAGAGACTGGAATACAGCAGACTATAGAGACTGGAATACAGCAGACTATAGAGACTGGAATACAGCAGACTATAGACTGGAATACAGCAGACTTTAGAGACTGGGATACAGTAGACTATGGAATACAGCAGACTATAGAGACTGGAATACAGCAGACTATAGAGACTGGAATACAGCAGACTATAGAGACTGGAATACAGCAGACTATAGAGACTGGAATACGGCAGACTACATAGACTGGAATACAGCAGACTAGAGACTGGAATACAGCAGACTATAGAGACTGGAATACAGCAGACTACAGAGACTGGAATACAGCAGACTACAGAGACTGGAATACAGCAGACTATACAGACTGGAATACAGCAGACTACAGAGACTGGAATACAGCAGACAACAGAGACTGGAATACAGCAGACTACAGAGACTGGAATACAGCAGACTACAGAGACTGGAATACAGCAAACTATAGAGACTGGAATACAGCAGTCTACAGAGACTGGAATACAGCAGACTATAGAGACTGGAATATAGCAGACTACAGAGACTGGAATACAGCAGACTATAGAGACTGGAATACAGCAGACTAGAGACTGGAATACAGCAGACTTTAGAGACTGGAATACAGCAGACTACAGAGACTGGAATACAGCAGACTACAGAGACTGGAATACAGCAGACTATAGAGACTGGAATACAGCAGACTATAGAGACTGGAATACAGCAGACTATAGAGACTGGAATACAGCAGACTATAGAGACTGGAATACAGCAGACTACAGAGACTGGAATACAGCAGACTATAGAGACTGGAATACAGCAGACTATAGAGACTGGAATACAGCAGACAACAGAGACTGGAATACAGCAGACTATAGAGACTGGAATACAGCAGACTATAGACACTGGAATACAGCAGACTATAGAGACTGGAATACAGCAGACTATAGAGACTGGAATACAGCAGACTATAGAGACTGGAATACAGCAGACTACAGAGACTGGAATACAGCAGACTATAGAGACTGGAATACAGACTGGAATACAGCAGACTATAGAGACTGGAATACAGCAGACAGACTGGAATACAGCAGACTATAGAGACTGGAATACAGCAGACTTTAGAGACTGGAATACAGCAGACTATAGAGAGAATACTAGAGACTGGAATACAGTAGACTATAGAGACTGGAATACAGCAGACAGACTATAGAGACTGGAATACAGCAGACTATAGAGACTGGAATACAGCAGACTATAGAGACTGGAATACAGCAGACTATAGAGACTGGAATACAGCAGACTATAGAGACTGGAATACAGCAGACTATAGAGACTGGAATACAGCAGACTATAGAGACTGGAATACAGCAGACTATAGAGACTGGAATACAGCAGACTATAGAGACTGGAATACAGCAGACTACAGAATACAGCAGACTATAGAGACTGGAATACAGCAGACTATAGAGACTGGAATACAGCAGACTATAGAGACTGGAATACAGCAGACTACAGAGACTGGAATACAGCAGACAACAGAGACTGGAATACACAGCAGACTGGAATACAGACTGGAATACAGCAGACTACAGAGACTGGAATACAGCAGACAACAGAGACTGGAATACAGCAGACTATAGAGACTGGAATACAGCAGACTATAGAGACTGGAATACAGCAGACTATAGAGACTGGAATACAGCAGACTATAGAGACTGGAATACAGCAGACTATAGAGACTGGGAATACAGCAGACTACAGACTACAGAGACTGGAATACAGCAGACTACAGAGACTGGAATACAGCAGACTACAGAGACTGGAATACAGCAGACTACAGAGACTGGAATACAGCAGACTATAGAGACTGGAATACACAGACTGTAGAGACTGGAATACAGCAGACTACAGAGACTGGAATACAGCAGACTAGAGACTGGAATACAGCAGAGACTGGAATACAGCAGACTATAGAGACTGGAATACAGCAGACTATAGAGACTGGAACTGGAATACAGCAGACTATAGAGACTGGAATACAGCAGACTATAGAGACTGGAATACAGCAGCAGAGACTGAATACAGAGACTGGAATACAGCAGACTACAGAGACTGGAATACAGCAGACTACAGCAGACTGGAATACAGCAGACAACAGAGACTGGAATACAGCAGACTACAGAGACTGGAATACAGCAGACTACAGAGACTGGAATACAGCAGACTACAGAGACTGGAATACAGCAGACTACAGAGACTGGAATACAGCAGACTATAGAGACTGGAATACAGTAGACTACAGAGACTGGAATACAGCAGACTACAGAGACTGGAATACAGCAGACAACAGAGACTGGAATACAGCAGACTACAGAGACTGGAATACAGCAGACTATAGAGACTGGAATACAGCAGACTGTAGAGACTGGAATACAGCAGACAACAGAGACTGGAATACAGCAGACTATAGAGACTGGAATACAGCAGACTATAGACACTGGAATACAGCAGACTATACAGACTGGAATACAGCAGACTATAGAGACTGGAATAGAGACTGGAATACAGCAGACTATAGAGACTGGAATACAGCAGACTACAGAGACTGGAATACAGCAGACTATAGAGACTGGAATACAGCAGACTATAGAGACTTGAATACAGCAGACTATAGAGGCTGGAATACAGCAGACTTTAGAGACTGGAATACAGTAGACTATAGAGACTGGAATACAGCAGACTATAGAGGCTGGAATACAGCATACTTTAGAGACTGGAATACAGCAGACTATAGAGACTGGAATACAGCAGACTATAGAGACTGGAATACAGCAGACTATAGAGGCTGGAATACAGCAGACTATAGAGACTGGAATACAGCAGACTATAGAGACTGGAATACAGCAGACTATAGAGACTGGAATACAGTAGACTATAGAGATGGGAATACAGCAGACTATAGAGACTGGAATACAGTAGACTATAGAGACTGGAATACAGCAGACTATAGAGACTGGAATACAGCAGACTATAGAGCTGGAATACAGCAGACTTTAGAGACTGGAATACAGCAGACTATAGAGACTGGAATACAGCAGACTATAGAGGCTGGAATACAGCGGACTTTAGAGACTGGAATACAGCATACTATAGAGACTGGAATACAGCAGACTATAGAGACTGGATTACGGCAGACTACATAGACTGGAATACAGCAGACTATAGAGACTGGAATACAGCAGACTATAGAGACTGGAATACAGCAGACTACAGAGACTGGAATACAGCAGACAACAGAGACTGGAATACAGCAGACTATACAGACTGGAATACAGCAGACTACAGAGACTGGAATACAGCAGACAACAGAGACTGGAATACAGCAGACTACAGAGACTGGAATACAGCAGACTACAGAGACTGGAATACAGCAAACTATAGAGACTGGAATACAGCAGTCTACAGAGACTGGAATACAGCAGACTATAGAGACTGGAATATAGCAGACTACAGAGACTGGAATACAGACTGGAATACAGCAGACGATAGAGACGGGAATACAGCAGACTTTAGAGACTGGAATACAGCAGACTACAGAGACTGGAATACAGCAGACTACAGAGACTGGAATACAGCAGACAACTTAGACTGGAATACAGCAGACTATAGAGACTGGAATACAGCAGACTATAGAGACTGGAATACAGCAGACTATAGAGACTGGAATACGGCAGACTACAGAGACTGGAATACAGCAGACTATAGAGACTGGAATACAGCAGACTGGACTGGAATACAGCAGACTATACAGAGACTGGAATACAGCAGACTATAGAGACTGGAATACAGCAGACTATAGAGACTGGAATACAGCAGACTATAGAGACTGGAATACAGCAGACTATAGAGAGACTGGAATACAGCAGACTATAGAGACTGGAATACAGCAGACTATAGAGACTGGAATACAGCAGACAGACTGGAATACAGCAGACTATAGAGACTGGAATACAGCAGACTATAGAGACTGGAATACAGCAGACTATAGAGACTGGAATACAGCAGACTATAGAGACTGGAATACAGCAGACTATAGAGACTGGAATACAGCAGACTATAGAGACTGGAATACAGCAGACTACAGAGACTGGAATACAGCAGACTATAGAGACTGGAATACAGCAGACTATAGAGACTGGAATACAGCAGACTTAGAGACTAGAGACTGGAATACAGCAGACTATAGAGACTGGAATACAGCAGACTACAGAGACTGGAATACAGCAGACTATAGAGACTGGAATACAGCAGACTATAGAGACTGGAATACAGCAGACTATAGAGACTGGAATACAGCAGACTACAGAGACTGGAATACAGCAGACTATAGAGACTGGAATACAGCAGACTATAGAGACTGGAATACAGCAGACTATAGAGACTGGAATACAGAGCAGCAGACTATAGAGACTGGAATACAGCAGACTACAGAGACTGGAATACAGCAGACTATAGAGACTGGAATACAGCAGACTATAGAGACTGGAATACAGCAGACTATACAGAGACTGGAATACAGCAGACTATAGAGACTGGAATACAGCAGACTATAGAGACTGGAATACAGCAGACTATAGAGACTGGAATACAGCAGACTATAGAGACTGGAATACAGCAGACTATAGAGACTGGAATACAGCAGACTATAGAGACTGGAATACAGCAGACTACAGAGACTGGAATACAGCAGACTACAGAGACTGGAATACAGCAGACTATAGAGACTGGAATACAGCAGACTATAGAGACTGGAATACAGCAGACTATAGAGACTGGAATACAGCAGACTATAGAGACTGGAATACAGCAGACTACAGAGACTGGAATACAGCAGACTATAGAGACTGGAATACAGCAGACTATAGAGACTGGAATACAGCAGAGACTGGAATACAGCAGACTATAGAGACAGAGACTGGAATACAGCAGACTACAGAGACTGGAATACAGCAGACTACAGAGACTGGAATACAGCAAACTATAGAGACTGGAATACAGCAGACTATCTACAGAGACTGGAATACAGCAGACTATAGAGACTGGAATACAGCAGACTACAGAGACTGGAATACAGCAGACTACAGAGACTGGAATACAGCAGACTACAGAGACTGGAATACAGCAGACAACAGAGACTGGAATACAGCAGACTACAGAGACTGGAATACAGCAGACTATAGAGACTGGAATACAGCAGACTGTAGAGACTGGAATACATCAGACAACAGAGACTGGAATACAGCAGACTATAGAGACTGGAATACAGCAGACTATAGACACTGGAATACAGCAGACTATACAGACTGGAATACAGCAGACTATAGCTTCTCTTTCATGGTCTGGCAGCTGGAAAGAGACTGGAATACAGACACACAGACTATAGAGACTGGAATACAGCAGACTACAGAGACTGGAATACAGCAGACTATAGAGACTGGAATACAGCAGACTATAGAGACTTGAATACAGCAGACAACAGAGACTGGAATACAGCAGACTATAGAGACTGGAATACAGCAGACTATAGAGACTGGAATACAGCAGACTATAGAGACTGGAATACAGACTGGAATACAGCAGACGATAGAGACTGGAATACAGCAGACTACAGAGACTGAAATACAGCAGACTTTAGAGACTGGAATACAGCAGACTACAGAGACTGGAATACAGCAGACTACAGAGACTGGAATACAGCAGCAGACTGGAATACAGCAGACTAGAGACTGGAATACAGCAGACTATAGAGACTGGAATACAGCAGACTATAGAGACTGGAATACAGCAGACTACAGAGACTGGAATACAGCAGACTTTAGAGACTGGAATACAGCAGACTATAGAGACTGGAATACAGCAGACTATAGAGACTGGAATACAGCAGACTTTAGAGACTGGAATACAGCAGACTATAGAGACTGGAATACAGCAGACTATAGAGACTGGAATACAGCAGACTATAGAGGCTGGAATACAGCAGACTATAGAGACTGGAATACAGCAGACTATAGAGACTGGAATACAGCAGACTATAGAGACTGGAATACAGCAGACTATAGAGACTGGAATACAGCAGACTATAGAGACTGGAATACAGACAGACTGGAATACAGCAGAGAGACTGGAATACAGCAGACTATAGAGACTGGAATACAGCAGACTAGAGACTGGAATACAGCAGACTATAGAGACTGGAATACAGCAGACTATAGAGGCTGGAATACAGCGGACTTTAGAGACTGGAATACAGCATACTATAGAGACTGGAATACAGCAGACTATAGAGACTGGAATACAGCAGACTACATAGACTGGAATACAGCAGACTATAGAGACTGGAATACAGCAGACTATAGAGACTGGAATACAGCAGACTACAGAGACTGGAATACAGCAGACAACAGAGACTGGAATACAGCAGACAGACTGGAATACAGCAGACTACAGAGACTGGAATACAGCAGACAACAGAGACTGGAATACAGCAGACTACAGAGACTGGAATACAGCAGACTACAGAGACTGGAATACAGCAGACTATAGAGACTGGAATACAGCAGTCTACAGAGACTGGAATACAGCAGACTATAGAGACTGGAATATAGCACAGAGATAGAGACTGGAATACAGCAGACTATAGAGACTGGAATACAGCAGACTACAGAGACTGGAATACAGCAGACTATAGAGACTGGAATACAGCAGACTACAGAGACTGGAATACAGCAGACTACAGAGACTGGAATACAGCAGACAGCAGACTACAGAGACTGACTGGAATACAGCAGACTATAGAGACTGGAATACAGCAGACTATAGAGACTGGAATACAGCAGACTACAGAGACTGGAATACAGCAGACTATAGAGACTGGAATACAGCAGACTATAGAGACTGGAATACAGCAGACAACAGAGACTGGAATACAGCAGACTATAGAGACTGGAATACAGCAGACTATAGAGACTGGAATACAGCAGACTATAGAGACTGGAATACAGCAGACTATAGAGACTGGAATACAGCAGACTATAGAGACTGGAATACAGCAGAGAGAGACTGGAATACAGACTGGAATACAGCAGACTATACAGACTGGAATACAGCAGACTATAGAGACTGGAATACAGCAGACTATAGAGACTGGAATACAGCAGACTATAGAGACTGGAATACAGCAGACTTTAGAGACTGGAATACAGCAGACTATAGAGACTGGAATACAGCAGACTATAGAGACTGGAATACAGCAGACTTTAGAGACTGGAATACAGCAGACTATAGAGACTGGAATACAGCAGACTATAGAGACTGGAATACAGCAGACATACTTTAGAGACTGGAATACAGCAGACTATAGAGACTGGAATACAGCAGACTATAGAGACTGGAATACAGCAGACTATAGAGACTGGAATACAGCAGACTATAGAGACTGGAATACAGCAGACTATAGAGACTGGAATACAGCAGACTATAGAGACTGGAATACAGCAGACTATAGAGACTGGAATACAGCAGACTATAGAGACTGGAATACAGCAGACTATACAGACTGGAATACAGCAGACTATAGAGACTGGAATACAGCAGACTATAGAGACTGGAATACAGCAGACTATAGAGACTGGAATACAGCAGACTATAGAGACTGGAATACAGCAGACTATAGAGACTGGAATACAGCAGACTACAGAGACTGGAATACAGCAGACTATAGAGACTGGAATACAGCAGACTATAGAGACTGGAATACAGCAGACTATAGAGACTGGAATACAGCAGACATATAGAGACTGGAATACAGCAGACTATAGAGACTGGGAATACAGCAGACTATAGAGACTGGAATACAGCAGACTACAGAGACTGGAATACAGCAGACTACAGAGACTGGAATACAGCAGACAACTTAGACTGGAATACAGCAGACTATAGAGACTGGAATACAGCAGACTATAGAGACTGGAATACAGCAGACTATAGAGACTGGAATACGGCAGACTACAGAGACTGGAATACAGCAGACTATAGAGACTGGAATACAGCAGACTAGAGATACAGCAGACTACAGAGACTGGAATACAGCAGACAACAGAGACTGGAATACAGCAGACTACAGAGACTGGAATACAGCAGACTACAGAGACTGGAATACAGCAAACTATAGAGACTGGAATACAGCAGTCTACAGAGACTGGAATACAGCAGACTATAGAGACTGGAATACAGCAGACTACAGAGACTGGAATACAGTAGACTACAGAGACTGGAATACAGCAGACTACAGAGACTGGAATACAGCAGACAACAGAGACTGGAATACAGCAGACTACAGAGACTGGAATACAGCAGACTATAGAGACTGGAATACAGCAGACTGTAGAGACTGGAATACAGCAGACAACAGAGACTGGAATACAGCAGACTATAGAGACTGGAATACAGCAGACTATAGACACTGGAATACAGCAGACTATACAGACTGGAATACAGCAGACTATAGAGACTGGAATACAGACTGGAATACAGCAGACTATAGAGACTGGAATACAGCAGACTACAGAGACTGGAATACAGCAGACTATAGAGACTGGAATACAGCAGACTATAGAGACTTGAATACAGCAGACAACAGAGACTGGAATACAGCAGACTATAGAGACTGGAATACAGCAGACTATAGAGTCTGGAATACAGCAGACTATAGAGACTGGAATACAGACTGGAATACAGCAGACGATAGAGACTGGAATACAGCAGACTATAGAGACTGGAATACAGCAGACTTTAGAGACTGGAATACAGCAGACTACAGAGACTGGAATACAGCAGACTACAGAGACTGGAATACAGCAGACAACTTAGACTGGAATACAGCAGACTATAGAGACTGGAATACAGCAGACTATAGAGACTGGAATACAGCAGACTATAGAGACTGGAATACGGCAGACTACAGAGACTGGAATACAGCAGACTATAGAGACTGGAATACAGCAGACTATAGAGACTGGAATACAGCAGACAACAGAGACTGGAATACAGCAGACTATAGAGACTGGAATACAGCAGACTATAGACACTGGAATACAGCAGACTATAGAGACTGGAATACAGCAGACTATAGAGACTGGAATACAGACTGGAATACAGCAGACTATAGAGACTGGAATACAGCAGACTACAGAGACTGGAATACAGCAGACTATAGAGACTGGAATACAGCAGACTACAGAGACTGGAATACAGCAGACAACAGAGACTGGAATACAGCAGACTACAGAGACTGGAATACAGCAGACTACAGAGACTGGAATACAGCAAACTATAGAGACTGGAATACAGCAGTCTACAGAGACTGGAATACAGCAGACTATAGAGACTGGAATACAGCAGACTACAGAGACTGGAATACAGCAGACTACAGAGACTGGAATACAGCAGACTACAGAGACTGGAATACAGCAGACAACAGAGACTGGAATACAGCAGACTACAGAGACTGGAATACAGCAGACTATAGAGACTGGAATACAGCAGACTGTAGAGACTGGAATACAGCAGACAACAGAGACTGGAATACAGCAGACTATAGAGACTGGAATACAGCAGACTATAGACACTGGAATACAGCAGACTATACAGACTGGAATACAGCAGACTATAGAGACTGGAATACAGCTGGAAGACAGCAGACTATAGAGACTGGAATACGGCAGACTACAGAGACTGGAATACAGCAGACTATAGAGACTGGAATACAGCAGACTATAGAGACTGGAATACAGCAGACAACAGAGACTGGAATACAGCAGACTATAGAGACTGGAATACAGCAGACTATAGAGACTGGAATACAGCAGACTATAGAGACTGGAATACAGACTATAGAGAATACAGCAGACTATAGAGACTGGAATACAGCAGACTACAGAGACTGGAATACAGCAGACTATAGAGACTGGAATACAGCAGACTACAGAGACTGGAATACAGCAGACTATAGACACTGGAATACAGCAGACTATAGAGACTGGAATACAGCAGACTATAGAGACCTGGAATACAGACTGGAATACAGCAGACTTTAGAGACTGGAATACAGCAGACTATAGAGACTGGAATACAGACTGGAATACAGCAGACTATAGAGACTGGAATACAGACTGGAATACAGCAGACTATAGAGACTGGAATACAGCAGACTATAGAGACTGGAATACAGCAGACTATAGAGACTTGAATACAGCAGACAACAGAGACTGGAATACAGCAGACTATAGAGACTGGAATACAGCAGACTATAGAGTCTGGAATACACAGACTATAGAGACTGAATACAGACTGGAATACAGCAGACGATAGAGACTGGAATACAGCAGACTATAGAGACGGGAATACAGCAGACTTTAGAGACTGGAATACAGCAGACTACAGAGACTGGAATACAGCAGACTACAGAGACTGGAATACAGCAGACAACTTAGACTGGAATACAGCAGACTATAGAGACTGGAATACAGCAGACTATAGAGACTGGAATACAGCAGACTATAGAGACTGGAATACGGCAGACTACAGAGACTGGAATACAGCAGACTATAGAGACTGGAATACAGCAGACTATAGAGACTGGAATACAGCAGACAACAGAGACTGGAATACAGCAGACTATAGAGACTGGAATACAGCAGACTATAGACACTGGAATACAGCAGACTATAGAGACTGGAATACAGCAGACTATAGAGACCTGGAATACAGACTGGAATACAGCAGACTATAGAGACTGGAATACAGCAGACTACAGAGACTGGAATACAGCAGACTATAGAGACTGGAATACAGCAGACTACAGAGACTGGAATACAGCAGACAACAGAGACTGGAATACAGCAGACTACAGAGACTGGAATACAGCAGACTACAGAGACTGGAATACAGCAAACTATAGAGACTGGAATACAGCAGTCTACAGAGACTGGAATACAGCAGACTATAGAGACTGGAATACAGCAGACTACAGAGACTGGAATACAGCAGACTACAGAGACTGGAATACAGCAGACTACAGAGACTGGAATACAGCAGACAACAGAGACTGGAATACAGCAGACTACAGAGACTGGAATACAGCAGACTATAGAGACTGGAATACAGCAGACTGTAGAGACTGGAATACAGCAGACAACAGAGACTGGAATACAGCAGACTATAGAGACTGGAATACAGCAGACTATAGACACTGGAATACAGCAGACTATACAGACTGGAATACAGCAGACTGGAATAGAGACTGGAATACAGCAGACTATAGAGACTGGAATACAGCAGACTACAGAGACTGGAATACAGCAGACTATAGAGACTGGAATACAGCAGACTATAGAGACTGGAATACAGCAGACTACAGAGACTGGAATACAGCAGACTATAGAGACTGGAATACAGCAGACTATAGAGACTGGAATACAGCAGACTACAGAGACTGGAATACAGCAGACTATAGAGACTGGAATACAGCAGACTACAGAGACTGGAATACAGCAGACTACAGAGACTGGAATACAGCAGACAACAGAGACTGGAATACAGCAGACTACAGAGACTGGAATACAGCAGACAACAGAGACTGGAATACAGCAGACTATAGAGACTGGAATACAGCAGACTATAGACACTGGAATACAGCAGACTATAGAGACTGGAATACAGCAGACTATAGAGACTGGAATACAGACTGGAATACAGCAGACTATAGAGACTGGAATACAGCAGACTACAGAGACTGGAATACAGCAGACTATAGAGACTGGAATACAGCAGACTATAGAGACTGGAATACAGCAGACTATAGAGACTTGAATACAGCAGACAACAGAGACTGGAATACAGCAGACTATAGAGACTGGAATACAGCAGACTATAGAGACTGGAATACAGCAGACTATAGAGACTGGAATACAGACTGGAATACAGCAGACGATAGAGACTGGAATACAGCAGACTATAGAGACGGGAATACAGCAGACTTTAGAGACTGGAATACAGCAGACTACAGAGACTGGAATACAGCAGACTACAGAGACTGGAATACAGCAGACAACAGAGACTGGAATACAGCAGACTATACAGACTGGAATACAGCAGACTACAGAGACTGGAATACAGCAGACTACAGAGACTGGAATACAGCAGACTACAGAGACTGGAATACAGCAGACTACAGAGACTGGAATACAGCAGACTATAGAGACTGGAATACAGCAGACTACAGAGACTGAAATACAGCAGACTATAGAGACTGGAATACAGCAGACTACAGAGACTGGAATACAGCAGACTATAGAGACTGGAATACAGCAGACTGTAGAGACTGGAATACAGCAGACAACAGAGACTGGAATACAGCAGACTATAGAGACTGGAATACAGCAGACTATAGAGACTGGAATACAGCAGACTATAGAGACTGGAATACAGCAGACTATAGAGACTGGAATACAGCAGACTATAGAGACTGGAATACAGCAGACTATAGAGACTGGAATACAGCAGACTACAGAGACTGGAATACAGCAGACAACAGAGACTGGAATACAGCAGACTATACAGACTGGAATACAGCAGACTACAGAGACTGGAATACAGCAGACAACAGAGACTGGAATACAGCAGACTACAGAGACTGGAATACAGCAGACTACAGAGACTGGAATACAGCAAACTATAGAGACTGGAATACAGCAGTCTACAGAGACTGAAATACAGCAGACTATAGAGACTGGAATACAGCAGACTACAGAGACTGGAATACAGCAGACTACAGAGACTGGAATACAGCAGACTACAGAGACTGGAATACAGCAGACTATAGAGACTGGAATACAGAGACTACAGAGGAATACAGCAGACTATAGAGACTGGAATACAGCAGACTACAGAGACTGGAATACAGCAGACTATAGAGACTGGAATACAGCAGACTGTAGAGACTGGAATACAGCAGACAACAGAGACTGGAATACAGCAGACTATAGAGACTGGAATACAGCAGACTATAGAGACTGGAATACAGCAGACTATAGAGACTGGAATACGGCAGACTACATAGACTGGAATACAGCAGACTATAGAGACTGGAATACAGCAGACTATAGAGACTGGAATACAGCAGACTACAGAGACTGGAATACAGCAGACTACAGAGACTGGAATACAGCAGACTATACAGACTGGAATACAGCAGACTACAGAGACTGGAATACAGCAGACAACAGAGACTGGAATACAGCAGACTATAGAGACTGGAATACAGCAGACTATAGAGACTGGAATACAGCAGACTATAGAGACTGGAATACAGCAGACAGACTACATAGACTGGAATACAGCAGACTATAGAGACTGGAATACAGCAGACTATAGAGACTGGAATACAGCAGACTACAGAGACTGGAATACAGCAGACAACAGAGACTGGAATACAGCAGACTATACAGACTGGAATACAGCAGACTACAGAGACTGGAATACAGCAGACAACAGAGACTGGAATACAGCAGACTACAGAGACTGGAATACAGCAGACTACAGAGACTGGAATACAGCAAACTATAGAGACTGGAATACAGCAGACTACAGAGACTACAGCAGACAACAGAAATACAGCAGACTATAGAGACTGGAATACAGCAGACTACAGAGACTGGAATACAGCAGACTACAGAGACTGGAATACAGCAGACTACAGAGACTGGAATACAGCAGACTACAGAGACTGGAATACAGCAGACTATAGAGACTGGAATACAGCAGACTACAGAGACTGGAATACAGCAGACTATAGAGACTGGAATACAGCAGACTACAGAGACTGGAATACAGCAGACTATAGAGACTGGAATACAGCAGACTATAGAGACTGGAATACAGCAGAGACTACAGCAGACTATAGAGACTGGAATACAGCAGACTATAGAGAGACAGCAGACTATAGAGACTGGAATACAGCAGCAGACTGGAATACAGCAGACTATAGAGACTGGAATACAGCAGACTATAGAGACTGGAATACAGCAGACTACAGAGACTGGAATACAGCAGACAACAGAGACTGGAATACAGCAGACTATACAGACTGGAATACAGCAGACTATAGAGACTGGAATACGGCAGACTACAGAGACTGGAATACAGCAGACTATAGAGACTGGAATACAGCAGACTATAGAGACTGGAATACAGCAGACTACAGAGACTGGAATACAGCAGACAACAGAGACTGGAATACAGCAGACTATAGAGACTGGAATACAGCAGACTACAGAGACTGGAATACAGCAGACAACAGAGACTGGAATACAGCAGACTACAGAGACTGGAATACAGCAGACTACAGAGACTGGAATACAGCAAACTATAGAGACTGGAATACAGCAGTCTACAGAGACTGGAATACAGCAGACTATAGAGACTGGAATATAGCAGACTACAGAGACTGGAATACAGTAGACTACAGAGACTGGAATACAGCAGACTACAGAGACTGGAATACAGCAGACAACAGAGACTGGAATACAGCAGACTACAGAGACTGGAATACAGCAGACTATAGAGACTGGAATACAGCAGACTGTAGAGACTGGAATACAGAGACAACAGAGACTGGAATACAGCAGACTATAGAGACTGGAATACAGCAGACTATAGACACTGGAATACAGCAGACTATACAGACTGGAATACAGCAGACTATAGAGACTGGAATACAGACTGGAATACAGCAGACTATAGAGACTGGAATACAGCAGACTACAGAGACTGGAATACAGCAGACTATAGAGACTGGAATACAGCAGACTATAGAGACTTGAATACAGAGACTATAGAGACTGGAATACAGCAGACTTTAGAGACTGGAATACAGCAGACTATAGAGACGGGAATACAGCAGACTATAGAGACTGGAATACAGCATACTTTAGAGACTGGAATACAGCAGACTATAGAGACTGGAATACAGCAGACTATAGAGACTGGAATACAGCAGACTATAGAGACTGGAATACAGCAGACTATAGAGACTGGAATACAGCAGACTATAGAGACTGGAATACAGCAGACTACAGAGACTGGAATACAGCAGACTATAGACTGGAATACAGAGAGACTGGAATACAGCAGACTATAGAGACTGGAATAGCAGACTACAGAGACTGGAATACAGCAGACTACAGAGACTGGAATACAGCAGACTATAGAGACTGGAATACACAGCAGACTGGAATACAGCAGACAACAGAGACTGGAATACAGCAGACTATAGAGACTGGAATACAGCAGACTATAGACACTGGAATACAGCAGACTATAGAGACTGGAATACAGCAGACTATAGAATACAGACTGGAATACAGCAGACTATAGAGACTGGAATACAGCAGACTACAGAGACTGGAATACAGCAGACTATAGAGACTGGAATACAGCAGACTATAGAGACTGGAATACAGAGACTGGAATACAGCAGACTATAGAGACTGGAATACAGCAGACTATAGAGTCTGGAATACAGCAGACTATAGAGACTGGAATACAGACTGGAATACAGCAGACGATAGAGACTGGAATACAGCAGACTACAGAGACTGAAATACAGCAGACTATAGAGACTGGAATACAGCAGACTACAGAGACTGGAATACAGCAGACTACAGAGACTGGAATACAGCAGACTACAGAGACTGGAATACAGCAGACAACAGAGACTGGAATACAGCAGACTACAGAGACTGGAATACAGCAGACAACAGAGACTGGAATACAGCAGACTATAGAGACTGGAATACAGCAGACTATAGACACTGGAATACAGCAGACTATAGAGACTGGAATACAGCAGACTATAGAGACTGGAATACAGCAGACTATAGAGACTTGAATACAGCAGACAACAGAGACTGGAATACAGCAGACTATAGAGACTGGAATACAGCAGACTATAGAGTCTGGAATACAGCAGACTATAGAGACTGGGATACAGTAGACTATAGAGACGGGAATACAGCAGACTATAGAGGCTGGAATAGCAGACAGACTGGAATACAGACTATAGAGACTGGAATACAGCAGACTATAGAGACTGGAATACGGCAGACTACATAGACTGGAATACAGCAGACTATAGAGACTGGAATACAGCAGACTATAGAGACTGGAATACAGCAGACTACAGAGACTGGAATACAGCAGACAACAGAGACTGGAATACAGCAGACTATACAGACTGGAATACAGCAGACTACAGAGACTGGAATACAGCAGACAACAGAGACTGGAATACAGCAGACTACAGAGACTGAATACAGCAGATACAGAGACTGGCAGCAAACTATAGAGACTGGAATACAGCAGACTACAGAGACTGGAATACAGCAGACTATAGAGACTGGAATACAGCAGACTACAGAGACTGGAATACAGCAGACTACAGAGACTGGAATACAGCAGACAACAGAGACTGGAATACAGCAGACTACAGAGACTGGAATACAGCAGACTATAGAGACTGGAATACAGCAGACTGTAGAGACTGGAATACAGCAGACAACAGAGACTGGAATACAGCAGACTATAGAGACTGGAATACAGCAGACTATAGAGACTGGAATACAGCAGACTATACAGACTGGAATACAGCAGACTATAGAGACTGGAATACAGACTGGAATACAGCAGACTATAGAGACTGGAATACAGCAGACTACAGAGACTGGAATACAGCAGACTATAGAGACTGGAATACAGCAGACTATAGAGACTTGAATACAGCAGACTATAGAGACTGGAATACAGCAGACTTTAGAGACTGGAATACAGTAGACTATAGAGACTGGAATACAGCAGACTACAGAGACTGGAATACAGCAGACTTTAGAGACTGGAATACAGCAGACTATAGAGACTGGAATACAGCAGACTATAGAGACTGGAATACAGCAGACTATAGAGACTGGAATACAGCAGACTATAGAGACTGGAATACAGCAGACTATAGAGACTGGAATACAGCAGACTATAGAGACTGGAATACAGCAGACTATAGAGATGGGAATACAGCAGACTATAGAGACTGGAATACAGTAGACTATAGAGACTGGAATACAGCAGACTATAGAGACTGGAATACAGCAGACTATAGAGGCTGGAATACAGCAGACTATAGAGACTGGGATACAGCAGACTATAGAGACTGGAATACAGCAGACTATAGAGGCTGGAATACAGCAGACTTTAGAGACTGGAATACAGCAGACTATAGAGACTGGAATACAGCAGACTATAGAGACTGGATTACGGCAGACTACAGAGACTGGAATACAGCAGACTATAGAGACTGGAATACAGCAGACTATAGAGACTGGAATACAGCAGACTACAGAGACTGGAATACAGCAGACAACAGAGACTGGAATACAGCAGACTATACAGACTGGAATACAGCAGACTACAGAGACTGGAATACAGCAGACAACAGAGACTGGAATACAGCAGACTACAGAGACTGGAATACAGCAGACTACAGAGACTGGAATACAGCAAACTATAGAGACTGGAATACAGCAGTCTACAGAGACTGGAATACAGCAGACTATAGAGACTGGAATATAGCAGACTACTACAGACTACAGAGACTGGAATACAGCAGACTACAGAGACTGGAATACAGCAGACTACAGAGACTGGCAGACTAAGACTGGAATACAGCAGACTATAGAGACTGGAATACAGCAGACTATAGAGACTGGAATACAGCAGACTACAGAGACTGGAATACAGCAGACTATAGAGACTGGAATACAGCAGACTATAGACACTGGAATATAGAGACTGGAATACAGCAGACTATAGAGACTGGAATACAGCAGACAACAGAGACTGGAATACAGCAGACTATAGAGACTGGAATACAGCAGACTACAGAGACTGGAATACAGCAGACTATAGAGACTGGAATACAGCAGACTATAGAGACTGGAATACAGACTGGAATACAGCAGACTATAGAGACTGGAATACAGCAGACTACAGAGACTGGAATACAGCAGACTATAGAGACTGGAATACAGCAGACTATAGAGACTTGAATACAGCAGACAACAGAGACTGGAATACAGCAGACTATAGAGACTGGAATACAGCAGACTATAGAGACTGGAATACAGCAGACTATAGAGACTGGAATACAGAATACGATAGAGACTGGAATACAGCAGACTACAGAGACTGGAATACAGCAGACTATAGAGACTGGAATACAGCAGACTACAGAGACTGGAATACAGCAGACTGGAATACAGAGACTGGAATACAGCAGACTACAGAGACTGGAATACAGCAGACAGACTACAGAGACTGGAATACAGCAGACTACAGAGACTGGAATACAGCAGACTACAGAGACTGGAATACAGCAGACTATAGAGACTGGAATACAGCAGACTATAGAGACTGGAATACAGCAGACTATAGAGACTGGAATACAGCAGACTATAGAGACTGGAATACAGACTACAGGAATACAGCAGACTATAGAGACTGGAATACAGCAGACTATAGAGACTGGAATACAGCAGACTATAGAGACTGGAATACAGCAGACTATAGAGACTGGAATACAGCAGACTAGAGACTGGAATACAGCAGACTGGAATACAGAGACTGGAATACAGCAGACTATAGAGACTGGAATACAGCAGACTATAGAGACTGGAATACAGCAGACTATAGAGACTGGAATACAGCAGACTATAGAGACTGGAATACAGCAGACTGTAGAGACTGGAATACACAGATCAGACTGGAATACAGAGACTGGAATACAGCAGACTATAGAGACTGGAATACAGCAGACTATAGACACTGGAATACAGCAGACTATACAGACTGGAATACAGCAGACTATAGAGACTGGAATACAGACTGGAATACAGCAGACTATAGAGACTGGAATACAGCAGACTACAGAGACTGGAATACAGCAGACTATAGAGACTGGAATACAGCAGACTATAGAGACTTGAATACAGCAGACAACAGAGACTGGAATACAGCAGACTATAGAGACTGGAATACAGCAGACTATAGAGTCTGGAATACAGCAGACTATAGAGACTGGAATACAGACTGGAATACAGCAGATAGAGACTGGAATACAGCAGACTATAGAGACTGGAATACAGCAGACTACAGAGACTGGAATACAGCAGACTACAGAGACTGGAATACAGCAGACTACAGAGACTGGAATACAGCAGACTACAGAGACTGGAATACAGCAGACTATAGAGACTGGAATACAGCAGACTACAGAGACTGGAATACAGCAGACTATAGAGACTGGAATACAGCAGACTATAGAGACTGGAATACAGCAGACTATAGAGACTGGAATACAGCAGACTATAGAGAGAGACTGGAATACAGCAGACTATAGAGACTGGAATACAGCAGACTACAGAGACTGGAATACAGCAGACTATAGAGACTGGAATACAGCAGACTATAGAGACTGGAATACAGCAGACTATAGAGACTGAATACAGCAGACAACAGAGACTGGAATACAGCAGACTATAGAGACTGGAATACAGCAGACTATAGAGACTGGAATACAGCAGACTATAGAGACTGGAATACAGAGACTGGAATACAGCAGACTATAGAGACTGGAATACAGCAGACTATAGAGACTGGAATACAGCAGACTATAGAGACTGGAATACAGAGACTGGAATACAGCAGACTACAGAGACTGGAATACAGCAGACTATAGAGACTGGAATACAGCAGACTATAGAGACTGGAATACAGCAGACTACAGAGACTGGAATACAGCAGACAACAGAGACTGGAATACAGCAGACTATACAGACTGGAATACAGCAGACTACAGAGACTGGAATACAGCAGACAACAGAGACTGGAATACAGCAGACTACAGAGACTGGAATACAGCAGACTACAGAGACTGGAATACAGCAAACTATAGAGACTACTACAGAGACTGGAATACAGCAGACTATAGAGACTGGAATACATAGACTACAGAGACTGGAATACAGCAGACTACAGAGACTGGAATACAGCAGACAACAGAGACTGGAATACAGCAGACTACAGAGACTGGAATACAGCAGACTATAGAGACTGGAATACAGCAGACTATAGAGACTGGAATACAGCAGACAACAGAGACTGGAATACAGCAGACTATAGAGACTGGAATACAGCAGACTATAGACACTGGAATACAGCAGACTATAGAGACTGGAATACAGCAGACTATAGAGACTGGAATACAGACTGGAATACAGCAGACTATAGAGACTGGAATACAGCAGACTACAGAGACTGGAATACAGCAGACTATAGAGACTGGAATACAGCAGACTATAGAGACTGAATACAGCAGACTATAGAGACTGGAATACAGCAGACTTTAGAGACTGGAATACAGCAGACTATAGAGACGGGAATACAGCAGACTACAGAGCTGGAATACAGCAGACTTAGAGACTGGAATACAGCAGACTATAGAGACTGGAATACAGCAGACTATAGAGACTGGAATACAGCAGACTATAGAGACTGGAATACAGCAGACTATAGAGACTGGAATACAGCAGACTATAGAGACTGGAATACAGCAGACTACAGAGACTGGAATACAGCAGACTATAGAGACTGGAATACAGCAGACTATAGAGACTGGAATACAGCAGACTGGAATACAGCAGACTATAGAGACTGGAATACAGCAGACTATAGAGACTGGAATACAGCAGACTTTAGAGACTGGAATACAGCAGACTATAGAGGAATACAGCAGACTATAGAGACTGGAATACAGCAGACTATAGAGACTGGAATACAGCAGACTATAGAGACTGGAATACAGCAGACTATAGAGACTGGAATACAGCAGACTACAGAGACTGGAATACAGCAGACTATAGAGACTGGAATACAGCAGACTATAGAGACTGGAATACAGCAGACTACAGAGACTGGAATACAGCAGACTACAGAGACTGGAATACAGCAGACTATAGAGACTGGAATACAGCAGACTACAGCAGACTGGAATACAGCAGACAACAGAGACTGGAATACAGCAGACTACAGAGACTGGAATACAGCAGACTACAGAGACTGGAATACAGCAGACTATAGAGACTGGAATACAGCAGACTACAGAGACTGGAATACAGCAGACTATAGAGACTGGAATACAGCAGACTACAGAGACTGACTGGAATACAGCAGACTACAGAGACTGGAATACAGCAGACTACAGAGACTGGAATACAGCAGACTACAGAGACTGGAATACAGCAGACTATAGAGACTGGAATACAGCAGACTATAGAGACTGGAATACAGCAGACTACAGAGACTGGAATACAGCAGACTATAGAGACTGGAATACAGCAGACTATAGACACTGGAATACAGCAGACTATACAGACTGGAATACAGCAGACTACAGAGACTGGAATACAGCAGACTATAGAGACTGGAATACAGCAGACTATAGAGACTGGAATACAGCAGACTATAGAGAGACTGGAATACAGCAGACTATAGAGACTGGAATACAGCAGACTATAGAGACTGGAATACAGCAGACTTAGAGACTGGAATACAGCAGACTAGAGACTGGAATACAGCAGACTATAGAGACTGGAATACAGCAGACTATAGAGACTGGAATACAGCAGACTACAGAGACTGGAATACAGCAGACAACAGAGACTGGAATACAGCAGACTACAGAGACTGGAATACAGCAGACTACAGAGACTGGAATACAGCAGACTATAGAGACTGGAATACAGCAGACTACAGAGACTGGAATACAGCAGACTATAGAGACTGGAATACAGCAGTAGACTACAGAGACTGGAATACAGCAGACTACAGAGACTGGAATACAGCAGACAACAGAGACTGGAATACAGCAGACTACAGAGACTGGAATACAGCAGACTATAGAGACTGGAATACAGCAGACTGTAGAGACTGGAATACAGCAGACTACAGAGACTGGAATACAGCAGACTATAGAGACTGGAATACAGCAGACTATAGAGACTGGAATACAGCAGACTATAGAGACTGGAATACAGCAGACTATAGAGACTGGAATACAGACTGGAATACAGCAGACTATAGAGACTGGAATACAGCAGACTACAGAGACTGGAATACAGCAGACTATAGAGACTGGAATACAGCAGACTATAGAGACTTGAATACAGCAGACTACAGCAGACTTTAGAGACTGGAATACAGCAGACTATAGAGACTGGAATACAGCAGACTATAGACTGGAATACAGCAGACTGGAATAGAGACTGGAATACAGCAGACTATAGAGACTGGAATACAGCAGACTATAGAGACTGGAATACAGCAGACTATAGAGACTGGAATACAGCAGACTATAGAGACTGGAATACAGCAGACTATAGAGACTGGAATACAGCAGACTATAGAGACTGGAATACAGCAGACTATAGAGACTGGAATACAGCAGACTATAGAGACTGGAATACAGCAGACTATAGAGACTGGAATACAGCAGACTATAGAGACTGGAAGCAGACAGACAGAGACTGGAATACAGCAGACTATAGAGACTGGGATACAGCAGACTATAGAGACTGGAATACAGCAGACTATAGAGACTGGAATACAGCAGCAGACTATAGAGACTGGAATACAGCAGACTATAGAGACTGGAATACAGCAGACTATAGAGACTGGAATACAGCAGACTACAGAGACTGGAATACAGCAGACTATAGAGACTGGAATACAGCAGACTATAGAGACTGGAATACAGCAGACTACAGAGACTGGAATACAGCAGACAACAGAGACTGGAATACAGCAGACTATACAGACTGGAATACAGCAGACTACAGAGACTGGAATACAGCAGACAACAGAGACTGGAATACAGCAGACTACAGAGACTGGAATACAGCAGACTACAGAGACTGGAATACAGCAAACTATAGAGACTGGAATACAGCAGACTACAGAGACTGGAATACAGCAGACTATAGAGACTGGAATACAGCAGACTACAGAGACTGAATACAGAACTACAGAGAGAATACAGCAGACTACAGAGACTGGAATACAGCAGACTATAGAGACTGGAATACAGCAGACTACAGAGACTGGAATACAGCAGACTACAGAGACTGGAATACAGCAGACTATAGAGACTGGAATACAGCAGACTATAGAGACTGGAATACAGCAGACTATAGAGACTGGAATACAGCAGACTATAGAGACTGGAATACAGCAGACTATACAGACTGGAATACAGCAGACTACAGAGACTTCAATACAGCAGACTATAGAGACTGGAATACAGCAGACTATAGAGTCTGGAATACAGCAGACTATAGAGACTGGAATACAGACTGGAATACAGCAGACGATAGAGACTGGAATACAGCAGACTATAGAGACGGGAATACAGCAGACTTTAGAGACTGGAATACAGCAGACTACAGAGACTGGAATACAGCAGACTACAGAGACTGGAATACAGCAGACAACAGAGACTGGAATACAGCAGACTATACAGACTGGAATACAGCAGACTACAGAGACTGGAATACAGCAGACTACAGAGACTGGAATACAGCAGACTACAGAGACTGGAATACAGCAGACTATAGAGACTGGAATACAGCAGACTACAGAGACTGAAATACAGCAGACTATAGAGAATGGAATACAGCAGACTACAGAGACTGGAATACAGCAGACTATAGAGACTGGAATACAGCAGACTGTAGAGACTGGAATACAGCAGACAACAGAGACTGGAATACAGCAGACTATAGAGACTGGAATACAGCAGACTATAGAGACTGGAATACAGCAGACTATAGAGACTGGAATACGGCAGACTACATAGACTGGAATACAGCAGACTATAGAGACTGGAATACAGCAGACTATAGAGACTGGAATACAGCAGACTACAGAGACTGGAATACAGCAGACAACAGAGACTGGAATACAGCAGACTATACAGACTGGAATACAGCAGACTACAGAGACTGGAATACAGCAGACAACAGAGACTGGAATACAGCAGACTACAGAGACTGGAATACAGCAAACTATAGAGACTGGAATACAGCAGTCTACAGAGACTGAAATACAGCAGACTATAGAGACTGGAATACAGCAGACTACAGAGATTGGAATACAGCAGACTACAGAGACTGGAATACAGCAGACTACAGAGACTGGAATACAGCAGACTATAGAGACTGGAATACAGCAGACTGTAGAGACTGGAATACAGCAGACAACAGAGACTGGAATACAGCAGACTATAGAGACTGGAATACAGCAGACTATAGACACTGGAATACAGCAGACTATATAGACTGGAATACAGCAGACTATAGAGACTGGAATACAGACTGCAATACAGCAGACTATAGAGACTGGAATACAGCAGACTACAGAGACTGGAATACAGCAGACTATAGAGACTGGAATACAGCAGACTATAGAGACTTGAATACAGCAGACAACAGAGACTGGAATACAGCAGACTATAGAGACTGGAATACAGCAGACTATAGAGTCTGGAATACAGACTGGAATACAGCAGACGATAGAGACTGGAATACAGCAGACTATAGAGACGGGAATACAGCAGACTTTAGAGACTGGAATACAGCAGACTACAGAGACTGGAATACAGCAGACTACAGAGACTGGAATACAGCAGACAACAGAGACTGGAATACAGCAGACTATAGAGACTGGAATACAGCAGACTATAGAGACTGGAATACAGCAGACTATAGAGACTGGAATACGGCAGACTACAGAGACTGGAATACAGCAGACTATAGAGACTGGAATACAGCAGACTATAGAGACTGGAATACAGCAGACTACAGAGACTGGAATACAGCAGACAACAGAGACTGGAATACAGCAGACTATACAGACTGGAATACAGCAGACTACAGAGACTGGAATACAGCAGACAACAGAGACTGGAATACAGCAGACTACAGAGACTGGAGTACAGCAGACTACAGAGACTGGAATACAGCAGACTACAGAGACTGGAATACAGCAGACTATAGAGACTGGAATACAGCAGACTACAGAGACTGGAATACAGCAGACTACAGAGACTGGAATACAGCAAACTATAGAGACTGGAATACAGCAGACTACAGAGACTGAAATACAGCAGACTATAGAGACTGGAATACAGCAGACTACAGAGACTGGAATACAGCAGACTACAGAGACTGGAATACAGCAGACTACAGAGACTGGAATACAGCAGACAACAGAGACTGGAATACAGCAGACTACAGAGACTGGAATACAGCAGACAACAGAGACTGGAATACAGCAGACTATAGAGACTGGAATACAGCAGACTATAGACACTGGAATACAGCAGACTATAGAGACTGGAATACAGCAGACTATAGAGACTGGAATACAGCAGACTATAGAGACTTGAATACAGCAGACAACAGAGACTGGAATACAGCAGACTATAGAGACTGGAATACAGCAGACTATAGAGTCTGGAATACAGCAGACTATAGAGACTGGAATACAGACTGGAATACAGCAGACGATAGAGACTGGAATACAGCAGACTATAGAGACGGGAATACAGCAGACTTTAGAGACTGGAATACAGCAGACTACAGAGACTGGAATACAGCAGACTACAGAGACTGGAATACAGCAGACAACAGAGACTGGAATACAGCAGACTATACAGACTGGAATACAGCAGACTACAGAGACTGGAATACAGCAGACTACAGAGACTGGAATACAGCAGACTACAGAGACTGGAATACAGCAGACTATAGAGACTGGAATACAACAGACTATAGAGACTGGAATACAGCAGACTATAGAGACTGGAATACAGCAGACTACAGAGACTGGAATACAGCAGACTACAGAGACTGGAATACAGCAGACAACAGAGACTGGAATACAGCAGACTATACAGACTGGAATACAGCAGACTATAGAGACTGGAATACAGTAGACTATAGAGACGGGAATACAGCAGACTATAGAGGCTGGAATACAGCAGACTATAGACACTGGAATACAGCAGACTATAGACACTGGAATACAGCAGACTATATAGACTGGAATACAGCAGACTATAGAGACTGGAATACAGACTGGAATACAGCAGACTATAGAGACTGGAATACAGCAGACTACAGAGACTGGAATACAGCAGACTATAGAGACTGGAATACAGCAGACTATAGAGACTGGAATACAGCAGACTATAGAGACTGGAATACAGACTGGAATACAGCAGACTATAGAGACTGGAATACAGCAGACTATAGAGTCTGGAATACAGCAGACTATAGAGACTGGAATGGAATACAGCAGACTGGAATAGAGACTGGAATACAGCAGACTAGAGACTGGAATACAGCAGACTACAGAGACTGGAATACAGCAGACTACAGAGACTGGAAACACAGCAGACTGGAATACAGCAGACAACAGAGACTGGAATACAGCAGACTATAGAGACTGGAATACAGCAGACTACAGAGACTGGAATACAGCAGACTATAGAGACTGGAATACAGCAGACTACAGAGACTGGAATACAGCAGACTAGAGAGAGACTGGAATACAGCAGACTATAGAGACTGGAATACAGCAGACTACAGAGACTGGAATACAGCAGACTATAGAGACTGGAATACAGCAGACTATAGAGACTGGAATACAGCAGACTATAGAGACTGGAATACAGCAGACTACAGAGACTGGAATACAGCAGACTATAGAGACTGGAATACAGCAGACTATAGAGACTGGAATACAGCAGACTATAGAGACTGGAATACAGCAGACTATAGAGACTGGAATACAGCAGACTGGAATACAGAGACTGGAATACAGCAGACTATAGAGACTGGAATACAGCAGACTATAGAGACTGGAATACAGCAGACTACAGAGACTGGAATACAGCAGACTACAGAGACTGGAATACACAGACTGGAAACAGAGAGACAGCAGACTAGAGACTGGAATACAGCAGACTACAGAGACTGGGAATACAGCAGACTACAGAGACTGGAATACAGCAGACTACAGAGACTGGAATACAGCAGACTACGGAGACTGGAATACAGCAGACTACAGAGACTGGAATACAGCAGACTATAGAGACTGGAATACAGCAGACTACAGAGACTGGAATACAGCAGACTATAGAGACTGGAATACAGCAGACTATAGAGACTGGAATACAGCAGACTATAGAGACTGGAATACAGACTGGAATACAGCAGACTATAGAGACTGGAATACAGCAGACTATAGAGTCTGGAATACAGCAGACTATAGAGACCGGAATACAGACTGGAATACAGCAGACGATAGAGACTGGAATACAGCAGACTATAGAGACGGGAATACAGCAGACTTTAGAGACTGGAATACAGCAGACTACAGAGACTGGAATACAGCAGACTACAGAGACTGGAATACAGCAGACAACAGAGACTGGAATACAGCAGACTATACAGACTGGAATACAGCAGACTACAGAGACTGGAATACAGCAGACTATAGAGACTGGAATACAGCAGACTATAGACACTGGAATACAGCAGACTATAGAGACTGGAATACAGACTGGAATACAGCAGACTATAGAGACTGGAATACAGCAGACTACAGAGACTGGAATACAGCAGACTATAGAGACTGGAATACAGCAGACTATAGAGACTGGAATACAGCAGACTATAGAGACTGGAATACAGCAGACAACAGAGACTGGAATACAGCAGACTATAGAGACTGGAATACAGCAGACTATAGAGTCTGGAATACAGCAGACTATAGAGACTGGAGACTGGAATACAGCAGACGATAGAGACTGGAATACAGCAGACTATAGAGACGGGAATACAGCAGACTTTAGAGACTGGAATACAGCAGACTACAGAGACTGGAATACAGCAGACAACAGAGACTGGAATACAGCAGACAACAGAGACTGGAATACAGCAGACTATACAGACTGGAATACAGCAGACTACAGAGACTGGAATACAGCAGACTACAGAGACTGGAATACAGCAGACTACAGAGACTGGAATACAGCAGACTACGGAGACTGGAATACAGCAGACTACAGAGACTGGAATACAGCAGACTATAGAGACTGGAATACAGCAGACTACAGAGACTGGAATACAGCAGACTATAGAGACTGGAATACAGCAGACTATAGAGACTGGAATACAGCAGACTATAGAGACTGGAATACAGCAGACTATAGAGACTGGAATACAGCAGAGCAGACTATAGAGACTATAGAGACTGGAATACAGAATACAGCAGACTACAGAGTCTGGAATACAGCAGACTATAGAGACTGGAATACAGCAGACTACAGAGACTGGAATACAGCAGACTACAGAGACTGGAATACAGCAGACTATAGAGACTGGAATACAGCAGACTACAGAGACTGGAATACAGCAGACTACAGAGATACAGCAGACTGGAATACAGCAGACTATAGAGACTGGAATACAGCAGACTACAGAGACTGGAATACAGCAGACTATAGAGACTGGAATACAGCAGACTACAGAGACTGGAATACAGCAGACTATAGAGACTGGAATACAGCAGACTATAGAGACTGGAATACAGCAGACTATAGAGACTGGAATACAGCAGACTATAGAGACTGGAATACAGCAGACTATAGAGACTGGAATACAGCAGACTACAGAGACTGGAATACAGCAGACTATAGAGACTGGAATACAGCAGACTATAGAGACTGGAATACAGCAGACTATACAGAGACTGGAATACAGCAGACTACAGAGACTGGAATACAGCAGACTACAGAGACTGGAATACAGCAGACTATAGAGACTGGAATACAGCAGACTATAGAGACTGGAATACAGCAGACTATAGAGATACAGACTGGAATACAGCAGACTAGAGACTGGAATACAGCAGACTATAGAGACTGGAATACAGCAGACTATAGAGACTGGAATACAGCAGACTATAGAGATACAGACTGGAATACAGCAGACTATAGAGACTGGAATACAGCAGACTATAGAGACTGGAATACAGCAGACTACAGAGACTGGAATACAGCAGACTACAGAGACTGGAATACAGCAGACTACAGAGACTGGAATACAGCAGACTACAGAGACTGGAATACAGCAGACTATACAGACTGGAATACAGCAGACTATAGAGACTGGAATACAGCAGACTATAGAGACTGGAATACAGCAGACTATAGAGACTGGAATACAGCAGACTATAGAGACTGGAATACAGACAGACTACAGAGACTGGAATACAGCAGACTACAGAGACTGGAATACAGCAGACTATAGAGACTGGAATACAGCAGACTATAGAGACTGGAATACAGCAGACTATAGAGACTGGAATACAGCAGACAACAGAGACTGGAATACAGCAGACTATAGAGACTGGAATACAGCAGACTATAGAGACTGGAATACAGCAGACTATAGAGAGTATACAGACTGGAATACAGCAGACTATAGAGACTGGAATACAGCAGACTATAGAGACTGGAATACAGCAGACAACAGAGACTGGAATACAGCAGACTATACAGACTGGAATACAGCAGACTACAGAGACTGGAATACAGCAGACTACAGAGACTGGAATACAGCAGACTACAGAGACTGGAATACAGCAGACTACAGAGACTGGAATACAGCAGACTACAGAGACTGGAATACAGCAGACTACAGAGACTGGAATACAGCAGACTACGGAGACTGGAATACAGCAGACTACAGAGACTGGAATACAGCAGACTATAGAGACTGGAATACAGCAGACTACAGAGACTGGAATACAGCAGACAGACTATAGAGACTGGAATGGAATACACAGACTATAGACTACAGCAGATAGAGACTGGAATACAGCAGACTATAGAGACTGGAATACAGACTGGAATACAGCAGACTATAGAGACTGGAATACAGCAGACTATAGAGTCTGGAATACAGCAGACTATAGAGACCGGAATACAGACTGGAATACAGCAGACGATAGAGACTGGAATACAGCAGACTATAGAGACGGGAATACAGCAGACTTTAGAGACTGGAATACAGCAGACTACAGAGACTGGAATACAGCAGACTACAGAGACTGGAATACAGCAGACAACAGAGACTGGAATACAGCAGACTATACAGACTGGAATACAGCAGACTACAGAGACTGGAATACAGCAGACTATAGAGACTGGAATACAGCAGACTATAGACACTGGAATACAGCAGACTATAGAGACTGGAATACAGACTGGAATACAGCAGACTATAGAGACTGGAATACAGCAGACTATAGAGACTGGAATACAGCAGACTACAGAGACTGGAATACAGCAGACTATAGAGACTGGAATACAGCAGACTATAGAGACTGGAATACAGCAGACTATAGAGACTGGAATACAGCAGACAACAGAGACTGGAATACAGCAGACTATAGAGACTGGAATACAGCAGACTATAGAGTCTGGAATACAGCAGACTATAGAGACTGGTATACAGACTGGAATACAGCAGACGATAGAGACTGGAATACAGCAGACTATAGAGACGGGAATACAGCAGACTTTAGAGACTGGAATACAGCAGACTACAGAGACTGGAATACAGCAGACAACAGAGACTGGAATACAGCAGACAACAGAGACTGGAATACAGCAGACTATACAGACTGGAATACAGCAGACTACAGAGACTGGAATACAGCAGACTACAGAGACTGGAATACAGCAGACTACAGAGACTGGAATACAGCAGACTACGGAGACTGGAATACAGCAGACTACAGAGACTGGAATACAGCAGACTATAGAGACTGGAATACAGCAGACTACAGAGACTGGAATACAGCAGACTACAGAGACTGGAATACAGCAAACTATAGAGACTGGAATACAGCAGACTATAGAGACGGGAATACAGCAGACTTTAGAGACTGGAATACAGCAGACTATAGAGACTGGAATACAACAGACTATAGAGACTGGAATACAGCAGACTATAGAGACTGGAATACAGCAGACTACAGAGACTGGAATACAGCAGACTACAGAGACTGGAATACAGCAGACAACAGAGACTGGAATACAGCAGACTATACAGACTGGAATCCAGCAGACTACAGAGACTGGAATACAGCAGACTACAGAGACTGGAATACAGCAGACTACAGAGACTGGAATACAGCAGACTACAGAGACTGGAATACAGCAGACTACAGAGACTGGAATACAGCAGACTATAGAGACTGGAATGCGGTGCTGCTACGAAGATGTTAAGTATCCAATTACTCTGACTCAAACAGTCGTTTAATTATTGATCCAAAACGTTGAATAATTGATGGATAGCTGTAAATGTCTGTAACTGAGTAGTCATATTATATTACACAGTGTTGAAATGGCGACGATGAGGAATTCATAAATTGATCGCACACTGTGTCACTGAGTCATGTTGTTAATCCGTTTAGATAGAGGAGGCTTGATTGGAACATGACATGATCATGTTCTTCATGTTCGTGTTCTTACACATATGTTCCTCTAGTGTGTGTGTGCGCGTGGGCGTGTGGTAAACCTACCAGTCTAAGGAGGTCTCCATAACGTCATTGCCTGAAGTTGCTTGGTGTTGAAATGATGTCTCTCTCACCGCAATACCTTTCTCTGTATCTCTCCTTCTCCATCCATCCCCACTCTCTGTATCTCTCCTTCTCCATCCATCCCCACTCTCTGTATCTCTCCTTCTCCATCCATCCCCACTCTCTGTATCTCTCCTTCTCCATCCATCCCCACTCTCTCTGTATTTCTCCTTCTCCATCCATCCCCACTCTCTGTATCTCTCCTCCTCCATCCATCCCCACTCTCTGTATCTCTCCTTCTCCATCCATCCCCACTCTCTGTATCTCTCCTCCTCCATCCATCCCCACTCTCTGTATCTCTCCTTCTCCATCCATCCCCACTCTCTGTATCTCTCCTCCTCCATCCATCCCCACTCTCTGTATCTCTCCATCTCCATCCATCCCCACTCTCTCTGTATCTCTCCTCCTCCATCAATCCCCACTCTCTGTATCTCTCCTCCTCCATCCATCCCCACTCTCTGTATCTCTCCTCCTCCATCCATCCCCACTCTCTCTGTATCTATCCTCCTCCATCCATCCCCACTCTCTGTATCTCTCCTCCTCCATCCATCCCCACTCTCTCTGTATCTCTCCTCCTCCATCCATCCCCACTCTCTCTGTATCTCTCCTTCTCCATCCATCCCCACTCTCTCTGTATCTCTCCTTCTCCATCCTTCCCCACTCTTTGTATCTCTCCTTCTCCATCCATCCCCACTCTTTGTATCTCTCCTTTTCCATCCATCCCCACTCTCTCTGTATCTCTCCTCCTCCATCCATCCCCACTCTCTGTATCTCTCCTTCTCCATCCATCCCCACTCTCTCTGTATCTCTCCTTCTCCATCCATCCCCACTCTCTCTGTATCTCTCCTCCTCCATCCATCCCCACTCTCTGTATCTCTCCTTCTCCATCCATCCCCACTCTCTGTATCTCTCCTTCTCCATCCATCCCCACGCTCTGTATCTCTCCTTCTCCATCCATCCCCACTCTCTCTGTATTTCTCCTCCTCCATCCATCCCCACTCTCTGTATCTCTTCTTCTCCATCCATCCCCACTCTCTGTATCTCTCCTCCTCCATCCATCCCCACTCTCTGTATCTCTCCTTCTCCATCCATCCCCACTCTCTCTGTATCTCTCCTCCTCCATCCATCCCCACTCTCTGTATCTCTCATTCTCCATCCATCCCCACTCTCTGTATCTCTCCTTCTCCATCCATCCCCACTCTCTCTGTATCTCTCCTCCTCCATCCATCCCCACTCTCTGTATCTCTCCTTCTCCATCCATCCCCACTCTCTCTGTATCTCTCCTTCTCCATCCATCCCCACTCTCTCTGTATCTCTCCTCCTCCATCCATCCCCACTCTCTGTATCTCTCCTTCTCCATCCATCCCCATTCTCTCTGTATCTCTCCTTCACCCTCCAGGTGAGACACAGTGTAAGCATATCTTCAAGATCCCACTGAGTAACCTAGTGGGCCGCAGCATCGAGAGGCCCCTCAAGTCCCCGCTGGTCAACAAGGTGGTGACGGGCCTGACAGCCCCCGCGGGGGCCCTCATGCAGGGGTCCTCACACACCCTGTCTCTGTCCCGCATGGAGATCAAAGAAATCGCCAGTCGCACCCGTAAGGAGCTTCTGGGTGAGTGAGGCACCAAGACTGGACTGTACACACACACCCCTGACTACACACACACACACACACACATAGATGCAGACACACACACACACACCTCTGACTACACACACACACACACACACACACACACACACACACACACAGCATTCAGAAAGTTATAATATAATTTGTTTTAATTAGTTCTTGTCACCCCCTCTTTCCCATCATAGCCACCATAGAGTAATTTAGCTTGTAGGTTTTAGCTGTGTTTGACTACCCATACTAACATACTGTATACTTAATACTATACTTCTACTAACATACAGTCGTGGCCAAAAGTTTTGAGAATGACACAAATATTAATTTTCACAAAGTTGGCTGCTTCAATGTCTAGATATTTTTGTCAGATGTTACTATGGAATACTGAAGTATAATTACAAGCATTTCATAAGTGTCAAATACTTTTATTGACAATTACATGAAGTTGATGCAAAGAGTCAATATTTGCAGTGTTGACCCTTCTTTTTCAAGACCTCTGCAATCCACCCTGGCATGCTGTCAATTAACGTCTGGGCCACATCCTGACTGATGGCAGCCCATTCTTGCATAATCAATGCTTGGAGTTTATCAGAATTTGTGGGTTTTTGTTTGTCCACCCGCCTCTTGAGGATTGACCACAATTTCTCAATGGGATTAAGGTCTGGGGAGTTTCCTGGCCATGGACCCAAAATATCGATGTTTTGTTCCCCGAGCCACTTAGTTATCCCTTTTGCCTTATGGCAAGGTGCTCCATCATGCTGGACAAGGCATTGTTCGTCACCAAACTGTTCCTGGATGGTTGGGAGAAATTGCTCTCGGAGGATGTGTTGGTACCATTCTTTATTCATGGCTGTGTTCTTAGGCAAAATTGTGAGTGAGCCCACTCCCTTAGCTGAGAAGCAACCCCACACATGAATGGTCTCAGGATGCTTTACTGTTGGCATGACACAGGACTGATGGTAGCACTCACCTTTTCTTCTCCGGACAAGCTTTTTCCGGATGCCCCTAACAATCAGAAAGGGGATTCATCAGAGAAAATTACTTTACCCCAGTCCTCAGCAGTGCAATCCCTGTACCTTTTGCACAATATTAGTCTGTCCCTGACGTTTTTCCTGGAGAGAAGTGGCTTCTTTGCTGCCCTTCTTGACACCAGGCCATCCTCCAAAAGTCTTTGCCTCACTGTGCGTGCAGATGCACTCACACCTGCCTGCTGCCATTCCTGAGCAATCTCTGTACTGGTGGTGTCCCGATCCCGCAGCTGAATCAACTTTAGGAGACGGTCCTGGCGCTTGCTGGACTTTCTTGGGCGCCCTGAAGCCTTCTTCACAACAATTGAACCGCTCTCCTTGAAGTTCTTGATGATCCGATAAATGGTTGATTTGGGTGTAATCTTACTGGCAGCAATATCCTTGCCTGTGAAGCCCTTTTTGTGCTAAGCGATGATGACGCGATGATGTGTTTCCTTGCAGGGAATCATGGTTGACAGAACAATGATTCCAAGCACCACCCTCCTTTTGAAGCTTCCAGTCTGTTATTCGAACTCAATCAGCATGACAGAGTGATCTCCAGCCTTGTCAACACTCACACCTGTGTTAACGAGAGAATCACTGACATGATGCCATCTGGTCCTTTTGTGGCAGGGTTGAAATGCAGTGGAAGTCTTGTTTTGGGATTCAGTTAATTTGCATGGCAAAGAGGGACTTTGCAATTAATTGCAATTCATCTGATCACTCTTCATAACATTCTGGAGTATATGCAAATTGCCATCATACAAACTGAGGCAGCAGATGTTGCAAAATTAATATTTTGTGCCCAGTCTAGGCACAGCGTTCAGTCCGGCGCCATGGTCGGATCCGGGGTCTGGGGAGGCTACGACCCGCACCGGAGCCACCACCAACCCTCACCCCCCCTAACCCCTCCTTTTGGTTTCAATCCGGTACGTCCTGGTTCCTCGCACTCTCCCTGAAGTGCATGTTACCAGTCCGGTGCTACCTGTGCCGGCTCCACGCACCAGGCCTCCAGTGCGCCTCCCCAGTCCAGTACGTCCTGTGCCAGCTCCCCGCACTCGCCCTTGAAGTGTGTGTCACCAGTCCGGTGGCACCTGTGCCTGTTCCACGCACCAGGCCTTCAGTACGCCTCCCCAGCCCGGTACGTCCGGTGCCAGCTCCCCGCACCCGCCCTGAAGTGTGTGTCACCAGTCCGGTGCTACCTGTGCCGGCTCCACGCACCAGGCCTCCCCAGTCCCACTCCAAGGCCGGAGCCTTGGGCAGGAGCCTTCTTCTGCGCCGATGCCCAGTCCAGGCACGCTCCAAGGCCGGAGCTTTCCTCTGCGCCGATGCCCAGTCCAGGCACGGTGTCCAGTCCCGCTCCAAGGCCGGAGCCTTCCTCTGCGCAAGTGCACAGTCCAGGCGCGGTGTCCAGTCCCGCTCCATGGCCCGGAGCTCTCCTCTGCGCCGGTGCCCAGTCCGGGCGCGGCGTCCAACCCAGCTCCTAGGCCGGAGCCTTCCTCTGCGCCAATGTCCAGTCCTAGCACGGCGTCCAGTCCCGCTCCAAGGCCGGAGCCTTCCTATGCGCCGGTGCCCAGTCCAGGCACAGCGTTCAGCCCAGCGCCATGGTCTGGGGGGGCCATGACCCGCACCGGAGCCACCACCAACACAAGTCACCCCCCTAACTCCCCCTTTTGGTTTCAGTCCGGTACGTCCTGTGCCGGTTCCTCGTACTCTCCCTGAAGTGCATGTCACCAGTCCGGTGCCACCTGTGCCGGCTCCACGCACCAGGCCTCCAGTGCGTCTCCCCAGTCCGGTAGTCCTGTACCAGCTCCAGGGAGGAGGCTTCTCATGTAAACATGCATGAAATCAAGGCATTTATGGTTACAGAAGTCAACAAATGAGAGCGCCTAGGTATACACAGGGCCTGGGTTGGGGACAGAGAATGGGCGTGGTAGAATAGATTCAGGGCATAATGTACTATGGAGGTAAACCTAGGCATTTGAGTAAGAGAGGTTGCATCTCTGGAGATACTAGTTATGCTAGGTGAGGTCACCCCATGTGTGGGAGGTGGGACAAAAGAGGTATCTGAGCATGTTGAGTAGGGCTAGTGGCTCCGCAGTAAAATAAAACAATCATAACTACCCTAAACAACAGTATACAAGGCATATTGACATTAGAGAGAGACATAAAGTGGGGCATAAAGCAACCGCAAGTGTTGATTGGAACAGCTAGCTAAGACAACGGGTAAGACAGCAACAGCTAATCAGCTAAGACAACAACAACAGGTAAAATGGCGATGAATAGGCAGAGAGGGTCAGTTAACTACACACAGGGCCTGAGTTTGAGGCTGGGACTGACATATAAACAAAACAAACTAAATGGAGTACCGTGATTGATGAACAGTCCAGCATGCATCAGCTATGTAGCCAGGTGATCATAGGGTCCAGTGAACAGCTATAGATGAAACAGGGAAGTCGTTACCACGCTAGCAAGTGGGAGACACGGCGTTCATAAGTTAGCAGGCCGGGGCTAGCAGAAGCATCTTCATTGACTGGTTGAGGGCACATCAGATGGAATTATGTCATCAGACCAATCGTGGATCTGCGGGGCTCCATGTCGACAAAGGGTCTAGGCCAATTGGCAAAAGAGGTAATGTAGCTGGAGTAATATCGTTTGCTAGCCAGGAGATGCGCCTGGCTCAAGGCTAACTGGTGCTAGCTTCGGATCAAGGGCGTTAGACACTATGGCTACTCAGTAGCAGCTAACTAGTTGCTGTGATCCGATGCAAAGGTCCAGAGCTTACGGCAGGAATCCGGCGATGAAGTGGCTTCTAGTCGTGTTAATGAAGAGTTCGGGAGGCATCAGTTGTGTAGCCGAGTGATCATAGCCACTGAGCAGGCCGGGAGATGGGTCTGGTTCAAAGGCTAGCTTTGGGGCTGGGCCTCTCGGTAGCAGCTAGATTTTTTTTTTTTGTACCTTTATTTTACTAGGCAAGTCAGTTAGGAACAAATTCTTATTTACAATGACGGCCTAGGAACAGTGGGTTGACTGCCTGTTCAGGGGCAGAACGACAGATTTGTAACTTGTCAGCTCGGGGGTTTGAACTTGTAACCTTCCAGTTACTAGTCCAACGCTCTAACCACTAGGCTACCCTGCCGCTAGCCAATAGCTGCGAGGATCTGGAATAATGGTCCAGTAATGGAGCAATCTGGAGTAATGGTGGAGAAAAGCAGTACTGATATGCTCAGGGTTGATATCGCGCTGTGCAGACTGGCGTTGTGCAGACTGGCGGGTATTATCCAGGGTAAAAGCGGCTGGTGTCTGAGCTAGAGGTAAATGCCGCTAGCAGTGGCTAGCAATGGCTAGCAATGACTAAATAGCTAGTAGCTAATTAGCTGGTTAGCATCTGATGGCTAGCTTCTGATGGAGGTTCTAGCTATGAGGTCTAAAAATAGCGGATCCGTATCACATTGGGTGAGACGGATTGTCGGATGAGTATTACAGTTTTTCCCAATTGCTAAAACACAATTTTGCAAACTAGGCTGGTTTTATCAAAATACTTAATTCACAAAACCACACACCCAAACTGCAAAATACCTCATATATCCTGCAAAATGAAGCACTGCAACCAAAACTACAATGCATTATCAAAATCAAACATTTGCACAAAATGGCACACACTTAATTCATATTACCAGATTTTTGTCTAACCAACTACACATTGTTGGGCATAATGAAAAGCACTCATCTTTAGTATGCATAGTTCAAATTGTAGAAAATTCTTCAGATGCACAGAAATATTTGCAGATACACACACATGCTGTTGAAACATTTTATTTTTCACCAAACAAGTCAGTGCAACATGTGCACAGCAGATATATTTACATTGGACTGAACCAAAATATGCTCACAAATAAACAGTAAACTGAAAAAGAAATTTGCAGAAAAAAATACTGTATATAGAAAAAAAGAGACAAGAAAAATAATTAGGCAGCATCTTGCCGCACACCTGGGTCTGGCCACAACGCCTCGTCCACGTCACAGGCAATATCTTCCCTTGCCAGACATCGAGGGAAGAAGCGCCTTGAGTGCCTTATCCATCCCTGAATCGCACCCACATCAATCTCATCACATGCCTCTTTCATAGCCTGCACAAGAGGCCTGCGCACAAAGGGCTGCCGGTCGTATACCTTCCACCACCATGCCAAAAATAACTCTTCTATGGGGTTCAGAAATGGTGAGTATGGTGGGAGGTATTGCACAAGAAATGGTGGGTGGTCAACAAACCAGTTTTGGACTGGGGCTGCACGATGAAAGCTCATGTTGTCCCACACTACAACGTACAGGGTTCTTTGATGGTCTGCATCATTCATACGCTCTGGTGGTATGAGCATGTTGTGAAGTCTGTCCAGAAATGTGAGAATATGGGCTGTGTTGTATGGTCCAAGGTTGGCATGACGGTGGAGGACACCATTCATATTGGAGATGGCAGCGCACATTGTGATGTTCCCACCACCTTGGCCAGGAACATCTATAATGGCTCTGTGGCCAATGACGTTTCTCCCCCTTCTTCTGGTCTCTGCTAGGTTGAACCCAGCCTCATCTATAAAGATGAACTCAAGTGGGATTGCATGAGCATCCATTTCCAGTACTCCCTGAAAACAAAGAACAAAAGCAGTCAATATGGTGTTATCCAGTACGCTGGGAAACAATGTTGCGTGTAGTGTACTGCAGTCAATATGGTGTTATCCAGTACACTGGGAAACAATGTTGCGTGTAGTGTACTGCAGTCAATATGGTGTTATCCAGTACGCTGGGAAACAATGTTGCGTGTAGTGTACTGCAGTCAATATGGTGTTATCCAGTACGCTGGGAAACAATGTTGCGTGTAGTGTACTGCAGTCAATATGGTGTTACCCAGTACGCTGGGAAACAATGTTGCGTGTACTGCAGTCAATATGGTGTTATCCAGTACGCTGGGAAACAATGTTGCGTGTAGTGTACTGCAGTCAATATGGTGTTATCCAGTACGCTGGGAAACAATGTTGCGTGTAGTGTACTGCAGTCAATATGGTGTTACCCAGTACACTGGGAAACAATGTTGCGTGTAGTGTACTGCAGTCAATATGGTGTTATCCAGTACACTGGGAAACAATGCGTGTAGTGTACTGCAGTCGATATGGTGTTATCCAGTACACTGGGAAACAATGCTGCGTGTAGTGTACTGCAGTCAATATGGTGTTATCCAGTACGCTGGGAAACAATGTTGCGTGTAGTGTACTGCAGTCAATATGGTGTTATCCATTACGCTGGGAAACAATGTTGCGTGTAGTGTACTGCAGTCAATATGGTGTTATCCAGTACACTGGGAAACAATGTTGCGTGTAGTGTACTGCAGTCAATATGGTGTTATCCAGTACACTGGGAAACAATGTTGCGTGTAGTGTACTGCAGTCAATACGGTGTTATCCAGTACACTGGGAAACAATGTTGCGTGTAGTGTACTGCAGTCAATACGGTGTTATCCAGTACACTGGGAAACAATGTTGCGTGTAGTGTACTGCAGTCAATACGGTGTTATCCAGTACACTGGGAAACAATGTTGCGTGTAGTGTACTGCAGTCAATACGGTGTTATCCAGTACACTGGGAAACAATGTTGCGTGTAGTGTACTGCAGTCAATACGGTGTTATCCAGTACACTGGGAAACAATGTTGCGTGTAGTGTACTGCAGTCAATATGGTGTTATCCAGTACACTGGGAAACAATGTTGCGTGTAGTGTACTGCAGTCAATATGGTGTTATCCAGTACACTGGGAAACAATGTTGCGCGTAGTGTACTGCAGTCAATATGGTGTTATCCAGTACACTGGGAAACAATGTTGCGTGTCGTGTACTGCAGTCAATATGGTGTTATCCAGTACACTGGGAAACAATGTTGCGTGTAGTGTACTGCAGTTAATATTGTACTTACATCCACATATGCTCGTCTGACCTCTGTTTCTTTGAGAGTTTCTCTCAAACGGCACCTTATAAAGTTGTTTCATTCTGATTCGGTTTCGCTTGAGAATGCGAGCCAATGTGGACAGACTGACTCGTTGAAGGTTGTTGAATATGGTGTTGTCTTGGATGATGTGGCTTTCTGATTTCATTATTTTCCAAAGCCAAGTTTACAATGTTAGCTTCCTGTACCCCGGTGAACATTTGGCCTCTTCCCCCACCATGGTTGCGTCTCTCAGTCCTTTAGAAAAACTAAAAAACTAAAATATAGGGCTTGGACAATGCAGCCTAAAGATTTTTCCCCCACAGTAGAGTAAAATCTACAGGAAATGTGTGCAGTTAGTGTATGACATCAACCATTCATGAAGTAAACAGGTGTCACCCAACTGATACACTATGACATGGGGTGTACTACATAGTGTGAAAGAAATGTTGGTTACATACCTGTACTCCAGTCTAAATGTCCGGATGACACAGGCGACAGTAAAAGGGCTCAAGTTGGGCTGCACTCTCTGTCCAGCCTCTCACATTGTCAGCCCATGGTTGATGACATGATCAACTAAGGTTGCTCTGATTTTACTCTCTGTCCAGCCTCTCACATTGTCAGCCCATGGTTGATGACATGATCAACTAAGGTTGCTCTGATTTCACTCTCTGTCCAGCCTCTCACATTGTCAGCCACATGGTTGATGACATGATCAACTAAGGTTGCTCTGATTTCACTCTCTGTCCAGCCTCTCACATTGTCAGCCCCATGGTTGATGACATGATCAACTAAGGTTGCTCTGATTTCACTCTCTGTCCAGCCTCTCACATTGTCAGCCCCATGGTTGATGACATGATCAACTAAGGTTGCTCTGATTTCACTCTCTGTCCAGCCTCTCACATTGTCAGCCCATGGTTGATGACATGATCAACTAAGGTTGCTCTGATTTCACTCTCTGTCCAGCCTCTCACATTGTCAGCCACATGGTTGATGACATGATCAACTAAGGTTGCTCTGATTTCACTCTCTGTCCAGCCTCTCACATTGTCAGCCCCATGGTTGATGACATGATCAACTAAGGTTGCTCTGATTTCACTCTCTGTCCAGCCTCTCACATTGTCAGCCCATGGTTGATGACATGATCAACTAAGGTTGCTCTGATTTCACTCTCTGTCCAGCCTCTCACATTGTCAGCCCATGGTTGATGACATGATCAACTAAGGTTGCTCTGATTTCACTCTCTGTCCAGCCTCTCACATTGTCAGCCCATGGTTGATGACATGATCAACTAAGGTTGCTCTGATTTCACTCTCTGTCCAGCCCCTCACATTGTCAGCCCCATGGTTGATGACATGATCAACTAAGGTTGCTCTTATTTCACTCTCTGTCCAGCCCCTCACATTGTCAGCCCATGGTTGATGACATGATCAACTAAGGTTGCTCTGATTTCACTCTCTGTCCAGCCCCTCACATTGTCAGCCCATGGTTGATGACATGATCAACTAAGGTTGCTCTGATTTCACTCTCTGTCCAGCCTCTCACATTGTCAGCCCCATGGCTGATGACATGGTCAACTAAGGTTGCTCTGATTTCACTCTCTGTCCAGCCCCTCACATTGTCAGCCCATGGTTGATGACATGATCAACTAAGGTTGCTCTGATTTCACTCTCTGTCCAGCCTCTCACATTGTCAGCCCATGGTTGATGACATGATCAACTAAGGTTGCTCTGATTTCACTCTCTGTCCAGCCCCTCACATTGTCAGCCCATGGTTGATGACATGATCAACTAAGGTTGCTCTGATTTCACTCTCTGTCCAGCCCCTCACATTGTCAGCCCATGGTTGATGACATGATCAACTAAGGTTGCTCTGATTTCACTCTCTGTCCAGCCTCTCACATTGTCAGCCCCATGGCTGATGACATGGTCAACTAAGGTTGCTCTGATTTCACTCTCTGTCCAGCCCCTCACATTGTCAGCCCATGGTTGATGACATGATCAACTAAGGTTGCTCTGATTTCACTCTCTGTCCAGCCTCTCACATTGTCAGCCCATGGTTGATGACATGATCAACTAAGGTTGCTCTGATTTCACTCTCTGTCCAGCCTCTCACATTGTCAGCCCCATGGTTGATGAGATGATCAACTAAGGTTGCTCTGATTTCACTCTCTGTCCAGCCTCTCACATTGTCAGCCCCATGGTTGATGACATGATCAACTAAGGTTGCTCTGATTTCACTCTCTGTCCAGCCTCTCACATTGTCAGCCCCATGGTTGATGACATGATCAACTAAGGTTGCTCTGATTTCACTCTCTGTCCAGCCTCTCACATTGTGAGCCCCATGGTTAATGACATGATCAACTAAGGTTGCTCTGATTTCACTCTCTGTCCAGCCTCTCACATTGTCAGCCCATGGTTGATGACATGATCAACTAAGGTTGCTCTGATTTCACTCTCTGTCCAGCCTCTCACATTGTCAGCCCATGGTTGATGACATGATCAACTAAGGTTGCTCTGATTTCACTCTCTGTCCAGCCCCTCACATTGTCAGCCCCATGGTTGATGACATGATCAACTAAGGTTGCTCTGATTTCACTCTCTGTCCAGCCCCTCACATTGTCAGCCCATGGTTGATGACATGATCAACTAAGGTTGCTCTGATTTCACTCTCTGTCCAGCCCCTCACATTGTCAGCCCATGGTTGATGACATGATCAACTAAGGTTGCTCTGATTTCACTCTCTGTCCAGCCTCTCACATTGTCAGCCCCATGGCTGATGACATGGTCAACTAAGGTTGCTCTGATTTCACTCTCTGTCCAGCCTCTCACATTGTCAGCCCATGGTTGATGACATGATCAACTAAGGTTGCTCTGATTTCACTCTCTGTCCAGCCCCTCACATTGTCAGCCCATGGTTGATGACATGATCAACTAAGGTTGCTCTGATTTCACTCTCTGTCCAGCCCCTCACATTGTCAGCCCATGGTTGATGACATGATCAACTAAGGTTGCTCTGATTTCACTCTCTGTCCAGCCTCTCACATTGTCAGCCCCATGGCTGATGACATGGTCAACTAAGGTTGCTCTGATTTCACTCTCTGTCCAGCCCCTCACATTGTCAGCCCATGGTTGATGACATGATCAACTAAGGTTGCTCTGATTTCACTCTCTGTCCAGCCTCTCACATTGTCAGCCCATGGTTGATGACATGATCAACTAAGGTTGCTCTGATTTCACTCTCTGTCCAGCCTCTCACATTGTCAGCCCCATGGTTGATGAGATGATCAACTAAGGTTGCTCTGATTTCACTCTCTGTCCAGCCTCTCACATTGTCAGCCCCATGGTTGATGACATGATCAACTAAGGTTGCTCTGATTTCACTCTCTGTCCAGCCTCTCACATTGTCAGCCCCATGGTTGATGACATGATCAACTAAGGTTGCTCTGATTTCACTCTCTGTCCAGCCTCTCACATTGTGAGCCCCATGGTTAATGACATGATCAACTAAGGTTGCTCTGATTTCACTCTCTGTCCAGCCTCTCACATTGTCAGCCCCTCTGATTTCACTCTCTGTCCAGCCTCTCACATTGTCAGCCCCATGGTTGATGACATGATCAACTAAGGTTGCTCTGATTTCACTCTCTGTCCAGCCTCTCACATTGTCAGCCCCATGGTTGATGACATGATCAACTAAGGTTGCTCTGATTTCACTCTCTGTCCAGCCTCTCACATTGTGAGCCCCATGGTTAATGACATGATCAACTAAGGTTGCTCTGATTTCACTCTCTGTCCAGCCTCTCACATTGTCAGCCCCTCTGATTTCACTCTCTGTCCAGCCTCTCACATTGTCAGCCCCATGGTTGATGACATGATCAACTAAGGTTGCTCTGATTTCACTCTCTGTCCAGCCTCTCACATTGTCAGCCCATGGTTGATGACATGATCAACTAAGGTTGCTCTGATTTCACTCTCTGTCCAGCCTCTCACATTGTCAGCCCCATGGTTGATGACATGATCAACTAAGGTTGCTCTGATTTCACTCTCTGTCCAGCCTCTCACATTGTCAGCCCATGGTTGATGACATGATCAACTAAGGTTGCTCTGATTTCACTCTCTGTCCAGCCTCTCACATTGTCAGCCCCATGGTTAATGACATGATCAACTAAGGTTGCTCTGATTTCACTCTCTGTCCAGCCCCTCACATTGTCAGCCCCATGGTTGATGACATGATCAACTAAGGTTGCTCTGATTTCACTCTCTGTCCAGCCTCTCACATTGTCAGCCCCATGGTTAATGACATGATCAACTAAGGTTGCTCTGATTTCACTCTCTGTCCAGCCCCTCACATTGTCAGCCCCATGGTTGATGACATGATCAACTAAGGTTGCTCTGATTTCACTCTCTGTCCAGCCCCTCACATTGTCAGCCCCATGGTTGATGACATGGTCAACTAAGGTTGCTCTGATTTCACTCTCTGTCCAGCCCCTCACATTGTCAGCCACATGGTTAATGACATGATCAACTAAGGTTGCTCTGATTTCACTCTCTGTCCAGCCTCTCACATTGTCAGCCCCATGGTTAATGACATGATCAACTAAGGTTGCTCTGATTTCACTCTCTGTCCAGCCCCTCACATTGTCAGCCCCATGGTTGATGACATGATCAACTAAGGTTGCTCTGATTTCACTCTCTGTCCAGCCTCTCACATTGTCAGCCCCATGGTTAATGACATGATCAACTAAGGTTGCTCTGATTTCACTCTCTGTCCAGCCCCTCACATTGTCAGCCCCATGGTTGATGACATGATCAACTAAGGTTGCTCTGATTTCACTCTCTGTCCAGCCCCTCACATTGTCAGCCCCATGGTTGATGACATGGTCAACTAAGGTTGCTCTGATTTCACTCTCTGTCCAGCCCCTCACATTGTCAGCCACATGGTTAATGACATGATCAACTAAGGTTGCTCTGATTTCACTCTCTGTCCAGCCTCTCACATTGTCAGCCCCATGGCTGATGACATGATCAACTAAGGTTGCTCTGATTTCACTCTCTGTCCAGCCTCTCACATTGTCAGCCCCATGGTTAATGACATGATCAACTAAGGTTGCTCTGATTTCACTCTCTGTCCAGCCTCTCACATTGTCAGCCCCATGGTTGATGACATGATCAACTAAGGTTGCTCTGATTTCACTCTCTGTCCAGCCCCTCACATTGTCAGCCACATGGTTGATGACATGATCAACTAAGGTTGCTCTGATTTCACTCTCTGTCCAGCCTCTCACATTGTCAGCCCATGGTTAATGACATGATCAACTAAGGTTGCTCTGATTTCACTCTCTGTCCAGCCTCTCACATTGTCAGCCACATGGTTGATGACATGATCAACTAAGGTTGCTCTGATTTCACTCTCTGTCCAGCCTCTCACATTGTCAGCCCCATGGTTGATGACATGATCAACTAAGGTTGCTCTGATTTCACTCTCTGTCCAGCCTCTCACATTGTCAGCCCCATGGTTGATGACATGATCAACTAAGGTTGCTCTGATTTCACTCTCTGTCCAGCCTCTCACATTGTCAGCCCATGGTTGATGATATGATCAACTAAGGTTGCTCTGATTTCACTCTCTGTCCAGCCTCTCACATTGTCAGCCACATGGTTGATGACATGATCAACTAAGGTTGCTCTGATTTCACTCTCTGTCCAGCCTCTCACATTGTCAGCCCATGGTTGATGACATGATCAACTAAGGTTGCTCTGATTTCACTCTCTGTCCAGCCTCTCACATTGTCAGCCCCATGGTTGATGACATGATCAACTAAGGTTGCTCTGATTTCACTCTCTGTCCAGCCTCTCACATTGTCAGCCCCATGGTTGATGACATGATCAACTAAGGTTGCTCTGATTTCACTCTCTGTCCAGCCTCTCACATTGTCAGCCCCATGGTTGATGACATGATCAACTAAGGTTGCTCTGATTTCACTCTCTGTCCAGCCTCTCACATTGTCAGCCCCATGGTTGATGACATGATCAACTAAGGTTGCTCTGATTTCACTCTCTGTCCAGCCTCTCACATTGTCAGCCACATGGTTGATGACATGATCAACTAAGGTTGCTCTGATTTCACTCTCTGTCCAGCCTCTCACATTGTCAGCCCCATGGTTAATGACATGATCAACTAAGGTTGCTCTGATTTCACTCTCTGTCCAGCCCCTCACATTGTCAGCCACATGGTTGATGACATGGTCAACTAAGGTTGCTCTGATTTCACTCTCTGTCCAGCCCCTCACATTGTCAGCCACATGGTTGATGACATGATCAACTAAGGTTGCTCTGATTTCACTCTCTGTCCAGCCTCTCACATTGTCAGCCCCATGGTTAATGACATGATCAACTAAGGTTGCTCTGATTTCACTCTCTGTCCAGCCCCTCACATTGTCAGCCACATGGTTGATGACATGATCAACTAAGGTTGCTCTGATTTCACTCTCTGTCCAGCCTCTCACATTGTCAGCCCCATGGTTAATGACATGATCAACTAAGGTTGCTCTGATTTCACTCTCTGTCCAGCCCCTCACATTGTCAGCCACATGGTTGATGACATGGTCAACTAAGGTTGCTCTGATTTCACTCTCTGTCCAGCCCCTCACATTGTCAGCCACATGGTTGATGACATGATCAACTAAGGTTGCTCTGATTTCACTCTCTGTCCAGCCCCTCACATTGTCAGCCACATGGTTGATGACATGATCAACTAAGGTTGCTCTGATTTCACTCTCTGTCCAGCCTCTCACATTGTCAGCCACATGGTTGATGACATGATCAACTAAGGTTGCTCTGATTTCACTCTCTGTCCAGCCTCTCACATTGTCAGCCACATGGTTGATGACATGATCAACTAAGGTTGCTCTGATTTCACTCTCTGTCCAGCCTCTCACATTGTCAGCCACATGGTTGATGACATGATCAACTAAGGTTGCTCTGATTTCACTCTCTGTCCAGCCTCTCACATTGTCAGCCCCATGGTTGATGACATGATCAACTAAGGTTGCTCTGATTTCACTCTCTGTCCAGCCTCTCACATTGTCAGCCCATGGTTGATGACATGATCAACTAAGGTTGCTCTGATTTCATTTGAAAGTTGTTGTCTTCTTTGGCCATGAACTCCTCTACCAGCTCTACCCCTACCTCTCACTCTTCCTCCCCCTCTCATTCTCACCCTCCCTCTTCCTCTCTCTGCAACAGCTTCCATTGTTGTTGTAAAACAAAGGTGCTCACCTGTGTTCTTTTCATAGTGCTTACTTCCTGATTGAAGTGGTAACAATTAACCATTGAGGTGTTTGGCCAGGTGGCACATGTATTGACCAATTAGCTCATGTAGTGTCATTTTGAATGGCAGTGTTTTGAAATGGCAAACATGTGACTTTATGTCAGATTGTTGTGTCTTACGCAGAGAACCTTGTGCAGTGCATTTAAAAAGTGCCATTTTGAATTGCAAAATGTGTGTAAAGCAGAAAATGTGTTCAGACTATTGGAGACTTGAGAAGAGGTTTTGCTCTCTGTGTGTCAGTTTAAATAATTGTGCTGTTGCAGGTCATTTTAGTGTGTTAGCAATTGGAAAAACTGTATAACACAGCTTATGTTTCCATCTACAAGCACCTACAGGTGACAGCGACACATACAGTATATCTACTATATGTTTCCCATGAGGGAATGAAACCGTCAACCCTTGTGTTGCAAGCACACTAATCTATCTAACCCACTAGAACCATCCCAGCATACTAATCTATCTAACCCACTAGAACCATCCCAGCATACTAATCTACTGTAACCCACTAGAACCATCCCAGCATACTAATCTACTGTAACCCACTAGAACCATCCCAGCATACTAATCTACTGTAACCCACTAGAACCATCCCAGCATACTAATCTACTGTAACCCACTAGAACCATCCCAGCACACTAACCTGCTGTAACCCACTAGAACCATCCCAGCATACTAATCTACTGTAACCCACTAGAACCATCCCAGCACACTAACCTGCTGTAACCCACTAGAACCATCCCAGCATACTAATCTACTGTAACCCACTAGAACCATCCCAGCATACTAATCTACTGTAACCCACTAGAACCATCCCAGCATACTAATCTACTGTAACCCACTAGAACCATCCCAGCACACTAACCTGCTGTAACCCACTAGAACCATCCCAGCATACTAATCTACTGTAACCCACTAGAACCATTCTAAGCACCACCAGCGATTGTAATGCTATTTGTGCTCCTCCTTTCTAAGTGGTTAATTGAGCGGTTGTGTTGAGGTGGGTTCTTACTGAGTGGGCATGACATTCCCCTACTGAATGATCTTATTCTGTGTGTTCTTCCCAGGCTTGACCGAGGAGCCGAGCAGTAAGACCGACAGCAGCACGGGCAAACAGAGGAAGATGAGCAAGAAGACCACTGAGGAAGAGATAAAGGCACGAACATTGACCTCCAACAGCAGCGACAGGTGAAGGACCCATATCATCTTCAACAACTCAAAACCTAGATAGCAGCAGTGATTAGAAGTCATACATTTGGAGGGACTGCAGGCTGACTTCGGTCGTCAGTTGAATGGTGTTTCCTCCGACACATTGATGCAGCCGGCTTCCGGGTTAAGGGGACGGGTGTTAAGAAGCGCGGCTTGGCTGATCATTTGCTAACGTGAGAAAAGCACACGTACCTAGAAGTTTCTCATTTTTGTGAATGGAATAATTGTCTTGAAGTCTCATGCGGGTACTTTAAATGTATTTTTATTTTATTTAACTTGGCAAGTCAGTTAAGAACACAGAGTTTGGAAAGTTTGGCGTTTCCCTATATATTGGGAACATTTGTGGGTCAAGGAGGGCAAAGAGCATGAGCCTTTCATGGTCATTGAGCCTGTTTCTTAGCTGAGTGACAATGTTGTTGATGATCGTACTGTGTAGCTGTTGGTACTGGCCGTGAACGTCTCCTTGCATATGTGTCCTGCGCCCCCTTGGTACTCCGGTCTCACTCAGTCTCCTCGTAGATGGAATCAGACTTTCCCTTTTCCCCTCTCTGTGTTGTTGCAGAGGTCCTGCGCCCCCTTGGTACTCCGGTCTCACACACAGTGTCCTCGTAGATGGTATCCCCTCTCTGTGTTGTTGCAGAGGTCCTGCGCCCCCTTGGTACTCCGGTCTCACTCACAGTGTCCTCGTAGATGGTATCAGACTTTCCCTTTTCCCCTCTCTGTGTTGTTGCAGAGGTCCTGCGCCCCCTTGGTACTCCGGTCTCACACACAGTGTCCTCGTAGATGGAATCTGACTTTCCCTTTTCCCCTCTCTGTGTTGTTGCAGAGGTCCTGCGCCCCCTTGGTACTCCGGTCTCACACACAGTGTCCTCGTAGATGGTATCCCCTCTCTGTGTTGTTGCAGAGGTCCTGCGCCCCCTTGGTACTCCGGTCTCACTCACAGTGTCCTCGTAGATGGAATCAGACTTTCCCTTTTCCCCTCTCTGTGTTGTTGCAGAGGTCCTGCGCCCCCTTGGTACTCCGGTCTCACACACAGTGTCCTCGTAGATGGAATCTGACTTTCCCTTTTCCCCTCTCTGTGTTGTTGCAGAGGTCCTGCGCCCCCTTGGTACTCCGGTCTCACTCACAGTGTCCTCGTAGATGGAATCTGACTTTCCCTTTTCCCCTCTCTGTGTTGTTGCAGAGGTCCTGCGCCCCCTTGGTACTCCGGTCTCACACACAGTGTCCTCGTAGATGGTATCCCCTCTCTGTGTTGTTGCAGAGGTCCTGCGCCCCCTTGGTACTCCGGTCTCACTCACAGTGTCCTCATAGATGGTATCAGACTTTCCCTTTTCCCCTCTCTGTGTTGTTGCAGAGGTCCTGCGCCCCCTTGGTACTCCGGTCTCACTCACACACAGTGTCCTCGTAGATGGTATCCCCTCTCTGTGTTGTTGCAGAGGTCCTGCGCCCCCTTGGTACTCCGGTCTCACTCACAGTGTCCTCGTAGATGGTATCAGACTTTCCCTTTTCCCCTCTCTGTGTTGTTGCAGAGGTCCTGCGCCCCCTTGGTACTCCGGTCTCACACACAGTGTCCTCGTAGATGGAATCTGACTTTCCCTTTTCCCCTCTCTGTGTTGTTGCAGAGGTCCTGCGCCCCCTTGGTACTCCGGTCTCACACACAGTGTCCTTGTAGATGGTATCCCCTCTCTGTGTTGTTGCAGAGGTCCTGCGCCCCCTTGGTACTCCGTTCTCACTCACAGTGTCCTCGTAGATGGAATCAGACTTTCCCTTTTCCCCTCTCTGTGTTGTTGCAGAGGTCCTGCGCCCCCTTGGTACTCCGGTCTCACTCACAGTGTCCTCGTAGATGGTATCGGACTTTCCCTTTTCCCCTCTCTGTGTTGTTGCAGAGGTCCTGCGCCCCCTTGGTACTCCGGTCTCACTCACAGTGTCCTCGTAGATGGAATCTGACTTTCCCTTTTCCCCTCTCTGTGTTGTTGCAGAGGTCCTGCGCCCCCTTGGTACTCCGGTCTCACACACAGTGTCCTCGTAGATGGAATCTGACTTTCCCTTTCCCCTCTCTGTGTTGTTGCAGAGGTCCTGCGCCCCCTTGGTACTCCGGTCTCACTCACAGTGTCCTCGTAGATGGTATCTGACTTTCCCTTTTCCCCTCTCTGTGTTGTTGCAGAGGTCCTGCGCCCCCTTGGTACTCCGGTCTCACTCACAGTGTCCTCGTAGATGGTATCCCCTCTCTGTGTTGTTGCAGAGGTCCTGCGCCCCCTTGGTACTCCGGTCTCACTCACAGTGTCCTCGTAGATGGAATCTGACTTTCCCTTTTCCCCTCTCTGTGTTGTCGCAGAGGTCCTGCGCCCCCTTGGTACTCCGGTCTCACACACAGTGTCCTCGTAGATGGTATCCCCTCTCTGTGTTGTTGCAGAGGTCCTGCGCCCCCTTGGTACTCCGGTCTCACTCACAGTGTCCTCGTAGATGGTATCAGACTTTCCCTTTTCCCCTCTCTGTGTTGTTGCAGAGGTCCTGCGCCCCCTTGGTACTCCGGTCTCACACACAGTGTCCTCGTAGATGGTATCCCCTCTCTGTGTTGTTGCAGAGGTCCTGCGCCCCCTTGGTACTCCGGTCTCACTCACAGTGTCCTCGTAGATGGAATCTGACTTTCCCTTTTCCCCTCTCTGTGTTGTTGCAGAGGTCCTGCGCCCCCTTGGTACACCGGTCTCACTCAGTCTCCTCGTAGATGGAATCAGACTTTCCCTTTTCCCCTCTCTGTGTTGTTGCAGAGGTCGTGTGTCAAAGTGCTGACTTTGTCAAATAGGCAAAATCTTTGAAACCAGTTATTATCGGTATTGAAGAGTAGGCAATTCCAACTGTAAAGCTTTTTTTGTCAGCTCACAGCTGGTAATCCATGGATAACACTCATAATTATTAACTTGAAAATGCCTTTTAAAACTCTTTCCTCGTTGCACCAAATCAGGCAGTGCAGAAGTTGGTCTATCGGTCTGTAGAAGATTTAACTTTCATTAAAAGTTAGTCTTGAAAAGGGCGATGCTAACAATTTAGCTACCACATAGTCCTCGATTACTCTCTCTGCAGTTGCCATTGTTACATACACTCACTGCAAAAAGTTAGCCAGCTAGCTAGGCTCAAGCGTGAGAAAACAAAATAAGGCTCTGAATTAGTGACGTATAATTAGGCTCTCTAAAGAGCCTTGAAGAATCATTAAATTGTCCCACCTATTACAAGACAATTTGTGATTGGTTGAATCTACTGTCATTCCAAAATGCTGCTTTAATTGAAGTCAATGTCAATGACGTTGGCTGGTGCCTTCTAGTCAAAGCCCGAGGGCCTAGCCAATGAGAGTTGAGCCCAGCTACATTATTTCTACCAAGAGACTACCAAAGAAGAATTCTGATTGGATATGTTTTTCTCTTGGATTATTAACCCTTCTTTTTCCAAAACAATAGGAATATCATTACAATTAAGACAAAAAAATATTAAATCAATGAAAACACAATTACAGATTATATTAATATAAAAGTATATACAGATTTGTATCTATCCTTAGGCTATCCTTATCTATCCTGGCTGTTCCCCAATGTTCAAATGATAGGAGTGTAAAACATTATGATGTAGTGATTCAAACTGATGGGCATGCTGTGTGTCCTATCAGAGTGGGCTCGGAGTCGGCCGACACGGACTCGGACATCCAACGGCACTGCTCGTCCAGCTCGGAGGCGGAGCCAGAGAAAGTGGTGCTTAGAGAGGAGAGCCCGCCATTGGCCAGCCCCTTCACCCTCCCCACCTCTTTCGAAGAAGACATCCTGGACCTAAAGTGAAGACAATCCCATCATGCACTTATTTTCTGCCCTCCTCCTCCTTTCCTCCTCATCCCCCTCTTCTCTGCTCCTCCTCATCCCTCTTCTCTCCTCCTCCTTTCCTCATCCCTCTTCTCTCCTCCTCCTTTCCTCCTCATCCCCCTCTTCTCTCCTCCTCCTTTCCTCCTCATCCCCCTCTTCTCTGCTCCTCCTTTCCTCCTCATCCCTCTTCTCTCCTCCTCCTTTCCTCCTCATCCCTCTTCTCTCCTCCTCCTTTCCTCCTCATCCCTCTTCTCTCCTCCTCCTTTCCTCCTCATCCCTCTTCTCTCCTCCTCCTTTTCTCCTCATCCCCCTCTTCTCTCCTCCTCCTTTCCTCCTCATCCCTCTTCTCTCCTCCTCCTTTCTCCTCATCCCCTCTTCTCTCCTCCTCCTTTCCTCCTCATCCCCCTCTTATCTGCTCCTCCTTTCCTCCTCATCCCTCTTCTCTCCTCCTCCTTTCCTCCTCATCCACCTCTTCTCTCCTCCTTTCCTCCTCACCCCCCTCTTCTCTGCTCCTCCTTTCCTCCTCATCCCTCTTCTCTCCTCCTCCTTTCCTCCTCATCCACCTCTTCTCTCCTCCTCCTTTCCTCCTCATCCCCCTCTTCTCTCCTCCTCCTTTCCTCCTCATCCCCCTCTTCTCTGCTCCTCCTTTCCTCCTCATCCACGTCTTCTCTCATCCTTTCGGTCATTTTATTTGTAGTTTGTTGATTTCTGTTTAGTTTTTATCTCTGTGGTCTGGGTCTTCATCCTCAAACGTGGTGTGTAGAAGAGGAATGCGTGTGTGTGTTGCACCGCAGCGAGTAACCCAAAGAAAACGAGGAGGTCATTTGAGGTGGTGTGGTTAGTTCAGAGTTCAGAGGTCATTATACGGCGAAACTGAATGTAAATCTACGCACAAGGCACGAGGCACGAAGAAAAATCTCTGTTGGAACCGACGACCTCGTGAAGTTCCTTTGGCTTACCATTTGTTGCATATTATATGATTATTTCCTATTCCACTTTCAACTGTAGTATAATATATGTATGTATACATCTATTTATACATTAAGATGCATACACACTGACAGACATGTATGCCTTTATAGATATATTATAATACACATTTTATTCACATATTTAGTAAATGTAAGATGTTTTATGCTCTCCATGTCTGTCAGTCTTGTTCTGTTTCCTTTCCAACTCACAGTATGCAGGTAGACAGGGCTGGACTGGAGGCAGAGTCTCCCACAAGTGCCAATTCGCCACACCCTACACCAAAACCACAACTCCCATCAGCCACCTCTCCTCTGATTGGCTGGTCTCTGACAGTAGCGGTCTTAGTCATGTATCCCTCTGTAGATACCATCTTACAGTGAGTCTGTGAGCTAGGTTCAATCATTATAGAGTCACACACACACACACCCCTCTAGGGTTTCTAAAAGCACCTGCATGCCATGCCTTTGCTACTACTGTCCTGTTTCTGACTATCCCTGAGAATCCCTCAGTCCAGGTACTCACAGAATGAAAACGCATATAGTATTTTATACACAGACTACAACCTTCCCTGACAGTAAGCTTACTGTGGCCTATAAGTGGCCCACCATTGTCATAGCCAGTGGCCAGTTAGCTCGTCGGCTTTCTAGTGGGTTCGGCTGCAGTGTCTGACACAATGGCACACACTGGCTGAATCAACATTGTTTCAACGTCATTTCAATGAAATAACATTGAACCAACATTGAATAGACGTTGAATTGACGTCTGTGCCCAGTGGACATGGTCTGTCTGGTGATTCTCTTGTTAGTCGGGTTGGAGAATTTATCAAGTAGCCAACTACGTCCTTTTAGGAGTGATGGCTTGAGGTAATGTAGTCGGTCATAGGTTGCGTCCAAACTTTTAACCAGGGCCCATAGAGCGCTGATCAAAAGTAGGTCATTATATAGGGAATAGGGTGGCTTTTAGGACATAGACATAGTGGATGAGAGTCCATTTAGATGGTAGATTGGTTAGGGTTAGATGGTAGATGGGTTAGGTGATAGGAGGGTTAGGGTTAGATGGTAGGAGGGTTAGATGGTACGAGGGTTAGATGATAGATGGGTTAGGTGGTAGGAGGGTTAGATGGTAGATGGGTTGGGGTTAGATGATATGAGGGTTAGATGATAGATGGGTTAGGTGGTAGGAGGGTTAGGGTTAGATGGGTTAGGGTTAGATGGTATGAGGGTTAGATGATAGATGGGTTAGGTGGTAGGAGGGTTAGGGTTAGATGGGTTAGGGTTAGATGGTATGAGGGTTAGATGATAGATGGGTTAGGTGGTAGGAGGGTTAGGGTTAGATGGTAGGAGGGTTAGATGGTAGATGGGTTAGGTGGTAGGAGGGTTAGGGTTAGATGGGTTAGGGTTAGATGGTATGAGGGTTAGGGTTAGATGAGAGATGGGTTTGGGTTAGATGGTAGGAGGGTTAGATGGTAGATGGGTTAGATGGTAGGAGGGTTAGGGTTAGATGGTAGATGGGTTATGGTTAGATGGTAGATGAGTTAGATGGTAGGAGGGTTAGATGGTAGATGGGTTATGGTTAGATGGTAGGAGGGTTAGATGGTAGATGGGTTATGGTTAGATGGTAGGAGGGTTAGATGGTAGATGGGTTAGATGGTAGGAGGGTTAGGGTTAGATGAGAGATGGGTTTTGGTTAGATGGTAGGAGGGTTAGATGGTAGATAGGTTAGATGGTAGGAGGGTTAGGGTTAGATGGTAGATGGGTTATGGTTAGATGGTAGATGGGTTAGATGGTTAGATGGTAGATGGGTTATGGTTAGATGGTAGGAGGGTTAGATGGTAGGAGGGTTAGATGGTAGATGGGTTATGGTTAGATGGTAGGAGGGTTAGATGGTAGATGGGTTAGATGGTAAATGGTAGGTACTGTAGCCTAACCCAGAGTCCCTATAGGAACTATTTGGAAGACGGAATTTCCTCTCCTCTCCAACTCTTCACTAGGAGCAAGGCATAACTCCCCAAGTGCAATGGGACATTACTGAACACAGGAGTTGTGATGCGTGTAAAAAGAGAGTGGACTGAAACAGCACAGAGGAAGCCATATCACACCTCTGATAAGATAGATAAGTAACCAATCCCAATGAGTAGAGTGATATCAGCACGCGGGTCGGGTCAAACATGACTCAATACCGGGGCATCATGGTAAATGTAGTGTTTCATCAGTATGTACTGGACATGAGTTGGGCTCACGCCTGCAACTTCAAAATCAGTGTCATCCTTAGCCCAAGTGGGAATTTCCTACTTGGCTAATGGTTAGGACTTTGGTATCTCCCGTGGGAGACCAGGGTTCAGACCTTGACGTACAGCATGATATTGTGTTCTCAGTGTCTTAAGCTGCATCATGCAGAGAGGAATATTAGGGAGAGGCTCTGTTGTTACTACTATACAGATCACGGTGATGTTGCTGCCAAACCTACATACAGTACATGTCCGGAGAGGAATACTAGGGAGAGTTCTTGGCTTAAGCATCTGTTTGGCTATGTGAGTGCCCATGTGTGGTCGGCTTGTGACATGGCACCCCTCTTCTGATCTAGCATGAGCCCCTTCTCTCTATCACACCCTTTTCTTCTGTTTCTCTCTGTACTTGCCTGTTTCAATATGGTCTCTTTCAATACTATTACGCAAAACCAGAGGGAAACCATAGGGAGACTCTTTTTACAATGGAATTTGACTTGTTATTTATTACCCTGGTTCTTAACATGAGTGTAGGTGAATGGGAGTGGGATGTCTGGTGGTTTGAAGGTTTGTAATACGGCTTCTATCACTTTGATCATTCTCCCTGTCACTCTCTCCTTTGTTTCCGTCGTCCCTGTTAAGTTCACACCGCCCCTACTCCTTGATGTTTTTGCAGTGGTTTTTGTATCTAAATCAATATTTAGTGTTTAGACTGTTGCTCAACCTCTCTGTGATATCAAAACGAAAGAAAAAAATAATAAAAATAACACCAAGTGTCTTAAAAATATTGTATCGCCATCGTTTTTAATGCCAAGTACTACTTGTAAATGTTTGTGTTTCAAATGTGGCCTCAAATGAAACTTTATTCTAAAATGATGATTATTATTATTTTTTGAACAATTATTTCAGTTATTTGAACAAGTGCTGTAGACCACTGCTGTGAAAGTAGTAAATTCTGTTCATTGATATGTAATAAATATTTATGAAATTTGAACACATTTTGTTTGTAATCTTCCTCATTATAGATTAGTTATTGGTGTTGTGATGTCAGAAATTGCTGGAAGCTTTATCTGTACCACCAACTGTAAGGATCTACCTGCTAAACTACATTTCCCATGATTCCCCAACTGTCACACATGGAAACACCGCTCTTCCCACCTGGAAGGTGGCGGCACAAACTGAGAGACAAATTAGGGCCATATTAGTAGGTCAAGTTAGCACAAGCCTCGTGTCAGCACATCTGGTGTCTGCTCCAGTCCCTGCTGGAGCCTGTTTGTCGTGTGTGTGTGTGTGTGTGTGTGTGCGCACACGCGCAGCTGATCAGAATTCATCTCTCACCTCTCTCTGAGCAGAGTCATCAATCTCCCTGTAACAGCAGCACCCCCCGTGGAACACACACATATGGTCACATACGCACACACACTCTCAACCTCACTTCATTCCTCCTGTGACACAAATGGGCAAAGTTTTTCTACTGCGCTCTCCATCTCTCCCAATACCTCTGACTCCTTCTCTCTTGAAAACCATGGGGAAAGCAGGCGATGGGGCCAATGTGGCACTCTGCAGAGCTCTTTCCCAATGCTTTTGAATGCACCACTAACTGATACAATTAGGGGTGTATTCATTACGCCGATTCTGTTGTAAAACATTTACTCTGTTGCAAAACGTTGCAATGAAAACAAGACCTTCTATTGGACACATTCAGGTAGGCCTACTTTCTTCAACTTAACATTACCAATGTCTTCTCCTAATCCTTTAAACGTATTGAACTATTTCCAAACTATGTTACCCAGTGTTAATGTAACAATATAGACAGCTGACTCTTCTTTCTTGGCCTGTGTCCAGTTGTGCCCCAACTGAAATGTAAAAGCTTCAGTGACAGATATAGGGAAGATAATCAAGGAGGTGATGGAGTCCAGGTGAGTGTCATGAGGCGCAGGTGCGCGAAACGATGGTGACAGGTGTGTGGAATAATCAGCAGCCTGATGACCTAGAGGCCGGAGAGGGAGTATACAGTGAGGGGGGAAAGTATTTGATCCCCTGCTGATTTTGTACTTTTTCCCACTGACAAAGAAATGATCAGTCTATAATTTTAATGGTAGGTTTATTTGAACAGTGAGAGACAGAATAACAACAAAAAATCCAGAAAAACGCATTTCAAAAATGTTATAAATTGATTTGCATTTTAATGAGGGAAATAAGTATTTGACCCCCTCTCAATCAGAAAGATTTCTGGCTCCCAGGTGTCTTTTATACAGGTAACGAGCTGAGATTAGGAGCACACTCTTAAAGGGAGTGCTCCTAATCTCAGTTTGTTACTTATATAAAAGACACCTGTCCACAGAAGCAATCAATCAATCAGATTCCAAACTCTCCACCATGGTCAAGACCAAAGAGCTCTCCAAGGATGTCAGAGACAAGATTGTAGACCTACACAAGGCTGGAATGGGCTACAAGACCATCGCCAAGCCACTTGGTGAGAAGGTGACAACAGTTGGTGCGATTATTCACAAATGGAAGAAACACAAAAGAACTGACAATCTCCCTCGGCCTGGGGCTCCATGCAAGATCTCACCTCGTGGAGTTGCAATGATCATGAGAACGGTGAGGAATCAGCCCAGAACTACACGGGAGGTTCTTGTGAATGATCTCAAGGCAGCTGGGACCATAGTCACCAAGAAAATAATTGGTAACACACTACGCCGTGAAGGACTGAAATCCTGCAGCGCCCGCAAGGTCCCCCTGCTCAAGAAAGCACATATACATGCCCGTCTGAAGTTTACCAATGAACATCTGAATGATTCAGAGGACAACTGGGTGAAGTGTTGTGGTCAGTTGAGACCAAAATGGAGCTATTTGGCATCAACTCAACTCGCCGTGTTTGGAGGAGGAGAATTGCTGCCTATGACCCCGAGAGGGAGGAGAATGATTTGTAAAGAGGAAGGAGAGAAAGAAGAAGAGGGAAATGAAAGAGAGGATGAGTGGGGAGAATAAAGGAAGGAGAGAGAGAGAGAGGGGGGGGGGGGTACTCTCCAATCAGGCTGTCTGAGTCCCACTGTGAGGAACAGAATGTCTGGGTTCCTTATTAAACATTTTGTGTCACTGGCCAACACACAATACCTCATGTCAGAGTAGAATTATGTTTTTATAAATGTTAACAAAAATGAAAAGCTGAAATGTATTGAGTCAATAAGTATTCAACCCCTTTTTTATGGCAAGACTAAAAAATGTTTTTGAACAAATCACATAAGTTGCATGGACTCACTCTGTGTGCAATAATAGTGTTTAACATATTTTTGAATGACTACCCCACACATAAAATTATCTGTAAGGTCTCTCAGTCTCTCAGTGAATTTCAAACACAGATTCAACCACAAAGACCAGGGAGTTTTTCCAATGCCTCTCAAAGAAGGGCACCTATTGGTAGATGGGTAATTAAAAGCAGACATGGAGTATATATTTTAGCATGGTGAAATTATTAATGATCAAATCAAATCAAATGTATTTATATAGCCCTTCGTACATCAGCTGATATCTCAAAGTGCTGTACAGAAACCCAGCCTAAAACCCCAAACAGCAAGCAATGCAGGTGTAGAAGCACGGTGGCTAGGAAAAACTCCCTAGAAAGGCCTAAACCTAGGAAGAAACCTAGAGAGGAACCAGGCTATGTGGGGTGGCCAGTCCTCTTCTGGCTGTGCCGGGTGGAGATTATAACAGAACATGGCCAAGATGTTCAAATGTTCATAAATGACCAGCATGGTCGTATAATAATAAGGCAGAACAGTTGAAACTGGAGTAGCAGCACGGTCAGGTGGACTGGGGACAGCAAGGAGTCATCATGTCAGGTAGTCCTGGGGCATGGTCCTAGGGCTCAGGTCCTCCTAGAGAGAGAAAGAAAGAGAGAATTAGAGAGAGCATATGTGGGGTGGCCAGTCCTCTTCTGGCTGTGCTGGGTGGAGATTATAACAGAACATGGCCAAGATGTTAAAATGTTCATAAATGACCAGCATGGTCGAATAATAATAAGGCAGAACAGTTGAAACTGGAGCAGCAGCACGTCCTGGGGCATGGTCCTAGGGCTCAGGTCAGTTGAAACTGGAGCAGCAGCACGGCCAGGTGGACTGGGGACAGCAAGGAGTCATCATGTCAGGTAGTCCTGGGGCATGGTCCTAGGGCTCAGGTCCTCCGAGAGAGAGAAAGAAAGAGAGAAATAGAGAATTAGAGAATGCACACTTAGATTCACACCGGACACCGAATAGGACAGGAGAAGTACTCCAGATATAACAAACTGACCCTAGCCCCCCGACACATAAACTACTGCAGCATAAATACTGGAGGCTGAGACAGGAGGGGTCAGGAGACACTGTGGCCCCATCCGAGGACACCCCCGGACAGGGCCAAACAGGAAGGATATAACCCCACCCACTTTGCCAAAGCACAGCCCCCACACCACTAGAGGGACATCTTCAACCACCAACTTACCATCCTGAGACAAGGCTGAGTATAGCCCACAAAGATCTCCGCCATGGCACAACCCAGGGGGGGGCGCCAACCCAGACAGGATGACCACATCAGTGAATCAACCCACTCAGGTGACGCACCCTTTCCAGGGACGGCATGAGAGAGCCCCAGTAAGCCAGTGACTCAGCCCCTGTAATAGGGTTAGAGGCAGAGAATCCCAGTGGAAAGAGGGGAACCGGCCAGGCAGAGACAGCAAGGGCAGTTCGTTGCTCCAGAGCCTTTCCGTTCACCTTCCCACTCCTGGGCCAGACTACACTCAATCATATGACCCACTGAAGAGATGAGTCTTCAGTAAAGACTTAAAGGTTGAGACCGAGTTTGCGTCTCTGACATGGGTAGGCAGACCGTTCCATAAAAATGGAGCTCTATAGGAGAAAGCCCTGCCTCCAGCTGTTTGCTTAGAAATTCTAGGGACAATTAGGAGGCCTGCGTCTTGTGACCGTAGCATACGTGTAGGTATGTACGGCAGGACCAAATCAGAGAGATAGGTAGGAGCAAGCCCATGTAATGTTTTGTAGGTTAGCAGTAAAACCTTGAAATCAGCCCTTGCTTTGACAGGAAGCCAGTGTAGAGAGGCTAGCACTGGAGTAATATGATCAATTTTTTTGGTTCTAGTCACACTTTAGATGGTGTTTAGATGGTGTATCAAAACACCCAGTCAATACAAAGATACATGTGCCCTTCCTAACTCAGTTGCCGGAAAGGAAGGAAACCATTCAGGGAGACCAAACTTAATAAAATGGGTTATAAAAGTTCATATTATCAAAAGGAAAAAATATTTGCGCTAGCATTCCTCCTGTGAAGTAGGCGCACATGACCCACACACAAACAAGTTAGAACGAAGTGTGGATGTAAAAAAGCCATGCCTGTGCATATGACTTTCCCCACAGTCCCATTAGTGTGATTTCTACCCTTCTTAGCTATCTACCACAGCCTCCTGGTTTCCACCAAGCAGCGTGTCTGAATGCACATCTGGACTCTACCCCCTCCCAGGTCCCAGTGGTTTGGTAGTCGGTAGAAGAAGACACGTTTTGGCTGGTGACTCAGTTGACTGTGTTTAGTAGGAAGATTGTGGTCTAAGAAAATTCATTGAGTTCAACTACTATTCCACAAGATGACTTATTCTATGTGTGTCTGTGTTAATGTGTGGTGGTGACCAAGAACCAATAGAACTGTGGAGATGGACACATCTGCCTTGTTCTTCTGGACAGTCTGTAGTGAATCAGAATCTTTTCAAGACATGTAACTCTCAAAATACAGAAATCATTCCCGTTTGATGCATTTTGCAACAGATAATGCAAAACGTAGCATCATATGATGCAAAATGCATCACACAAGGATGATTTATGTATTTTGAAAGTCACATATCTTGGAAACTTGATTGCTGACAAGCAAGACATTTTGGGACTATGTCAACAATTGACTGAAACAAATACCAAAACATAGTTTTTGGGTGGAGATTTCCTTTAATTTCTCAATTTACGGCTGGCTACCTGAGCTCACATTTATGGCTGGCTACCTGAGCTCACATTTATGGCTGGCTACCTGAGCTCACATTTACGGCTGGCTACCTGAGCTCACATTTATGGCTGGCTACCTGAGCTCACATTTACGGCTGGCTACCTGAGCTCACATTTACGGCTGGCTACCTGAGCTCACATTTACGGCTGGCTACCTGAGCTCACATTTACGGCTGGCTACCTGAGCTCACATTTACGGCTGGCTACCTGAGCTCACATTTACGGCTGGCTACCTGAGTTCACATTTACGTCTGGCTACCTGAGCTCACATTTACGGCTGGCTACCTGAGCTCACATTTACGGCTGGCTACCTGAGCTCACATTTATGGCTGGCTACCTGAGCTCACATTTACGGCTGGCTACCTGAGCTCACATTTACGGCTGGCTACCTGAGCTCACATTTACGGCTGGCTACCTGAGCTCACATTTATGGCTGGCTACCTGAGCTCACATTTACGGCTGGCTACCTGAGCTCACATTTATGGGATTGTAGGAGGTGATTAATAAGCTGTTATTTGACAGGCAATATTTTAATGTTATGTAAGAATGAAGGTCTACAGTAGCCTCAACAGCAGTCTCTGGGGTAACACCGTGGTGTAGCCGGAGGACAGCTATTTTCCATCCTCACTGTACATTGACTTCAATACAAAACCTTGGAGGCTCATGGTTCTCACACCCTTCCATAGACTTACACAGTAATTATGACTACTTCCGGAGGACGTCCTACAACCTCACAGCTCTTGCAGCATGAACTGACATGTTGTCCACCCAATTAAAGTAACAGAGAATGAACCTAGTACTGAAAGCATTATGCTACAGTTAGCTAGAAAATGTGGTGAGTAGTCGACTCAAAGAGAGAGAAAGACAATAGTTGAACAGTTTTGAACAAATTCATTTCTTCCCCATCAACCTACCACTATCCATAAACTCACCTATCAGTCTCACAACACTAACTTTGCTCTCCTCAACACTGGATCAATGAACAAAGCTCCCTTTTTGTATGAACTAATATCTGACGACAAGACTTCCTTCACCTAACTGAAACTTGGCAACAACCTGGTGATTTATTTTCTCTTAACCAAGCTACTCCCGCTGGCTATCCTTGTGTACCGTCCTCCTGAACTTAATGCATCATTCCTGTCTGAACTACTCACCTTTGCTGTCCCATTCTCCCACCGCTTAATGTTGCTTGGCGATATGAATATTCACACAGACTCATCAAACAAGCCTTTCCTCTGATTTCATTGCTGTTCTGGACAGTTTCAATATTGCCCAACATGTATATTTTCCCACTCACATCAAGGGACACATACTTCATTTTGTCTGCTCTGTTGCCCTCAATCTAACTCATATCTCCCCCTCCCTATTGCAACTGTCTGACCACAATAACTTTAGTATCTATCTTCCCTAATACACCACAACACTGACAAACACCTCCTTTCCTTCTGCAACATCAAAGCTGTTGACCCCCTCCAACTCTCTGATGCCATCTGTTCTGCCCTGCCTCTTGACCACACCCTCAACCCCCCTGATGAACTAGCTTCCCAATTCAATATCTGTTTCGCACCACTCTCTGGTCCCCCTCCATGTCACGCCCTGACCGTAGATTGCTTTGTATGTTTCTATTTTTTGTTTGGTCAGGGTGTGATGTGGGTGGGTATTCTATGTTGTATGTCAGTCAGGAGCTGCCAGAGCCGCACGTCAGTCAGGAGCTGCCAGAGCCGCACGTCAGTCAGGAGCTGCCAGAGCCGTCCGTCAGTCAGGAGCTGCCAGAGCCGCCCGTCAGTCAGGAGCTGCCAGAGCCGCCCGTCAGTCAGGAGCTGCCAGAGCCGCCCGTCAGTCAGGAGCTGCCAGAGCCGCCCGTCAGTCAGGAGCTGCCAGAGCCGGCCGTCAGTCAGGAGCTGCCATAGTCGCCCTTCACTCCGGCGCTGCCAGAGTCGCCCTTCACTCCGGCGCTGCCGGAGTCTCCCGCCTGTCCGGTGCTGCCGGACTCTCCCATCTATTCGGGGCCCGCTGCAAGGGTCCCCAGTCCGAGGTCGGCGGCGAGGGTCGCCGCTCCAAAGGCGCCACTTAAGTGGGCCAAGACTATGATGGAGTGGGGTCCATGTCCCGCGCCAGAGCCGCCACAGCGGACAGATGCCCACCCAGACCCTCCCTTATGGGTTTAGGTTTTGCGGCCGGAGTCCGCACCTTGGGGGGGGGGGGGGGGGGGTACTGTCACGCCCTGACCCTAGATTGCTTTGTATGTTTCTATTTTTTGTTTGGTCCGTGTGTGATGTGGGTGGGTATTCTATGTTGTATGTCTAGTGTTGTGTTTCTATGTTTAGGCCTGGTATGGTTCCCAATCAGAGGCAGCTGGTTATCGTTGTCTCTGATTGAGAACCATACAGTGTATACACTGCACTCATTGATAGAAGTAGTTAGCAAACCAGGACAAAGACCCCTCAGAGACACTAATACTTAGTTTGGAGTGTAACGGCTGTCGTGGGTTGAAGAAGGTGAAGAGGACCAAGGTGCAGCGTGGTACGTGTTCATGGTAAATTTAATAAAGAACCTGAACACAAGAACAAAAAAACAACAACGCGGAACAAACTAAACAGTTCTGTCTGGTGCAGACACACAAAGACAGAAAACAACTACCCACACCCATAGTGGGAAAACTGGCTGCCTAAGTATGGTTCTCAATCAGAGACAACGATTGGGAACCATACCAGGCCAAACACATAGAAATACAAACATAGAACAAAACATAGAATGCCCACCCCAACTCACGCCCTGACCAACCTAAAATGGAGACATAAAAAAGGGAACTAAGGTCAGGACGTGACAATAGTTTGTTAACAAGACATTTGTGGAGTGGTTGAAAAACAAGTTTTAGTGATTCCAACTTAAGTGTATGTAAACTTCTGACTTCAACTGTATCTACCTCAATTACCTTGTACCCCTACACATCGACTCGGTACTGATACCCCTTGAATATAGTCAAGTTATCATTACTTATTGTTTATCTATTATTACCTTTATTATTAAGTGTTTTACTTTCTATTATTTCTCTATTTTTATTATCTCTGCATTGTTGGGAAGGGCCCCTGAGTAAACATTTCACTGCTAGTCCACACCTGTTGTTTAGGAAGCATGTGATCAATGCAATTTGATTTATTACTATGACTTTTGTCTGTGACTGCGTCTGTCTGTGTGTGTGCGTGTGCGCGTGCGTGTGTGTGTGGCTGCGAGACTGCGTCTTCGGTTGGGCTGTTAGTGGGATGGTGGTCTTGTGGTCTGTTGTTGCATGAGATCTCACTACATACCAGCTCCCTGAGATCATCACTGTGAGGAGATGACAGGCATAAAGACTGTAGCAGAGAGGAGGTTATACCTTATCCACATGCCCCCCCCCCACACACACACAACTTTTCTCTTGTTTCTTTCTCTCTCTCTCTCCCCTCCTCCCTCTGTTTCTTTAACTACACCCTAGCATAACCAGGAAGTCCCTCCCCCTTCCACAAATTCTCTTCTGAGGAAACGAAACTGATCTGAGTTTCTCTGTCTGTCTGTCTGTGTGAGAGTGAACAACAACAGTCTAAATGGCTCAGCAGGGAATTCTACTGGACCAGGACAAGTTCTGTTGTTCTGTCTGTCTGGATCTACTGAAGGAGCCAGTGGCTATTCCCTGTGGACACAGTTACTGTAGAAGTTGTATTGAGGGCTACTGGGATCAGGACGATCAGGGCATCTACAGTTGTCCTCAGTGCAATCAGACCTTCACTCCAAGGCCTACTCTGAGGAAAAATAACATGTTGGATGAGGTGGTGGAGACACTGAAGAAGACAGGACTCCAGGCTACTCCCCCTGCTCTGTGCTATGTTGGACCTGGAGATGTGGCGTGTGATATCTGCACTGGGACCAGAAAGCAGAAAGCCCTCATGTCCTGTCTGGTGTGTCTGGTATCTTACTGTGAGACTCACCTCCAGCCTCACTGTGATGTTCCTGGACTAAAGAAACACAAACTGGTGAAAGCCACCGCAAATCTACAGGAGAAGATCTGCTCTCATCATGAACAACCGCTGGAGGTTTACTGTCGTACCGATCAACAGTGCATCTGTTATCATTGTGTGATGGATGAACATAAAGGCCATGATACAGTGTCAGCTGCAGCAGAGAGGACTGAGATACAGGTAAGACCAGAACAACTTGTTGGTAACTCTCTGATAAACACAGAAATAAAGACAAAGTAGGAAGGTTGGTTTAAGAGGAGAGAGAAATAAACATAGTTATTCAAATTACATCTATCCACAGCAGAAGAATTATGAATACGGGTGGCAGGTAGCCTATTGGTTAATAGCGTTGAAAGGTTGCTGGTTTGACTCCCCGAGCCGACTAGGTGAAAAATCTGTCAGTGCGCCTTTGAGCAAAGCACTTGACCCCAATTGCTCATCTCAGTCACTCTGGATATTTTTTCTAAAGTAAAAAAAACTCATTCTGAATGAGCTTTCATGTGCCCAATGTTCAGTCTCTCTGATTCGTGTTGTGTACTGTAAAAACTATAATCATTCAACTGTGTAGTAACTGTTTGCTAAGTGATTGACAGGTTATGAAGGTGAGAAAATGGGTTGAGATGGCTGGCCTTTTTTAACAAACAACATAGATCATAGTTTTCCAAAGGGACTTTCTCAAGGTTCATCTCTATTCTGTTAGTTACTGTGACTTATTGGACACATAAAACTTGGTAGCTCAATAAAGAGTGTTTCTCCACAGAGTCAGCTGGGGATGAGTCGGCAGAATGTCCAGGAGAGAGAGAAGGTGCTGAAGGAGATCCAACAGGCTGTGGAGTCTCTTAAGGTGACTATTATTATTGACCAGAAGAGATGCACCATTTCACTTCCCTCCTCCAGTCAAGTGAGAGCGAGAGAGAGAGAGTTTTGAGTTTAAAATAGTCTTTATTGGGTCTGGGAACCCACAACACAATAAAAACGAATACAAAACCATAGTTACACATCAATTAAAAACACAACACCAAATCCTCCTCCACAGTAACTAAACACAACCGACTCTTAATACCCCATATACTCAAACAGATCAATATTGTTAACCAGTTTGTAATAGGCAAACTCAACCCTCAGTCTCGCTGCCAACATTCCCACCACATCCACAGAACCCTGTCCCCCAATACTGTTCTTTCGGGTCTTCCATATTGCTAATTTAGCTGCCCCTAACACAAAATTAAGCAAAACAACTATACCCCTTCGACTAAACCTGTACTTTAATATAAAAAGTTGGGAAGAGAACACCTCTCCCAAAGCACCAAGAAGTGATCAGGTCAATCATCCCGACCAACCTGGGTCACTGTAAAAACAGATGTGCCAGAGTTTCAGAATGGACACCCTTCCCCAACTGTCGGATCCAGGTGTACCAGATGCATATTGGTGGCTATAGCTCCATGTATTATCCTCCATTGTAGGTCAGCTGTCCTCTTTTCAATAGGCAGTTTGTATAAAGACCGCCAACAGCCTTTTGGGGAGGCACCTGGGCCCAACACGGCAGGTAGCCTAGTGGTTAGAGCGTTGGACTTGTAAGCGAAAGGTTGCAAGAACAAATCCCCTAGCTGACAAGGTAAAAATCTGTCACTCTGCCCCTGAACAAGGCAGTTAACTCACTGTTCCTAGGCCGTCATTGAAAATAAGAATTTGTTCTTAACTGACTTGCCAAGTTAAATACAAATTAAACACATCCGCCCACCTTGTCAATTTTACCCCATCCAGGGAAGAGGCATGGGACACTTTTACACAAATTTTGTACATGGCCTTCTTTCCCACCACCTTGAACTCCCCCAGCTCCGGGGTATCGAATGAAAGCAGCATCGCCCACGTCCTCCTCGAATGCCCCTGCCGCAGCACTAACAATCAGTGCAGGGAACACATAATCCAGACCCGCCGTCCTCCTCTAATGCCCCCACCGCAGCACTAACAATCAGTGCAGGGAACACATAATCCAGACCCTCCGTCCTCCTCTAATGCCCCCACCGCAGCACTAACAATCAGTGCAGGGAACACATAATCCAGACCCTCCGTCCTCCTCTAATGCCCCCACCGCAGCACTAACAATCAGTGCAGGGAACACATAATCCAGACCCGCCGTCCTCCTCTAATGCCCCCACCGCAGCACTAACAATCAGTGCAGGGAACACATAATCCAGACCCTCCGTCCTCCTCTAATGCCCCCACCGCAGCACTAACAATCAGTGCAGGGAACACATAATCCAGACCCTCTGTCCTCCACTAATGCCCCCACCGCAGCACTAACAATCAGTGCAGGGAACACATAATCCAGACCCTCCTTCCACCGATCAGAATTGGAAGTGTCACATACTGCAGATGAAGTACTGGCAAGGAATCACAGACCTCATCAACGACCTTCCTCAGTAGGCGAGATGATCGGATCCCTGCTCTTTCTCCCAGCTCCTCCAACGATCTGCTCCTGCTCCGCATCAGATGACCCATCTTAGTACACCCCACACCTAATAAGCGTGAACGTAGGCTGGCTGAACCCAGAGCACGGGACTGGATGTCAGTGTTGTAAAAAAAGAGGCTCTTCAAAAAGCCACATCCCTGCTGGTGTGCCGGCCTTACGGGACTTGACAAGAAGTCTCCAAGCCTGCATAACAGACTCATAAGATGGAGTCAGACCAGACAAATCAACCCCTCCAGCTTTAAGAGAAAAAGGTGCTTATCTAAGCCTAAACAGCCCGCTCTCCTCATCAATGTATAGGCTGTTGTCAACCCAGCTAGAACCGTCACTGTACAACAGTCTCTGGGCTGCTTGAACTGGGAAAGCCATGATCCTGGAAGAAATGTCCACCAGGCCTTGCCCACCCTTGTGCAGTGGCAGGTACAGGGCTGCAGCTTTAATCCAGTGTTGTCCAGACCAGAAGAAATTGACAAGGGTCCTCTGAAGCTCTTGTATCAGACCCCCCGGTGGCTGTAAAATCATTAGTCTGTGCCACAAGGGTAGAGGCAACAAGATTATTAGCTACCAGGACCCTTTCCCTATAAGACAGCTGGGGTAGAACCCATTTCCACATTGACGATCTGGCACACACCTTCTCCACTACACCCTCCCAGTTCTTTTTCTGAAATACATCAGAGCCTAGAAAAAAAAAAGTCTTCATCCCATCTCTTCCCCACTGAAGCCCCCCTGGTAACCGTGGAGCGGACCCAGTCTGAAGCCCCCCTGGTAACCGTGGAGCGGACCCAGTCTGAAGCCCCCCTGGTAACCGTGGAGGAGACCCAGTCTGAAGCCCCCCTGGTAACCGTGGAGCGGACCCCGTCTGAAGCCCCCCTGGTAACCGTGGAGCGGACCCAGTCTGAAGCCCCCCTGGTAACCGTGGAGCGGACCCAGTCTGAAGCCCCCCTGGTAACCGTGGAGCGGACCCAGTCTGAAGCCCCCTGGTAACCGTGGAGCGGACCCAGTCTGAAGCCCCCTGGTAAACGTGGGAGCGGACCCAGTCTGAAGCCCCCTGGTAACCGTGGAGCGGACCCAGTGTGAAGCCCCTGGTAACCATGGATTGGACCCAGTCTGAAGCCCCCTGGTAAACGTGGAGCGGACCCAGTCTGAAGCCCCCTGGTAACTTTGGAGCGGACCTAGTCTGAAGCCCCCCTGGTAACCGTGGAGCGGACCCAGTCTGAAGCCCCCCTGGTAACCATGGAGTGGACCCAGTCTGAAGCCCCCCTGGTAACCGTGGAGCGGACCCAGTCTAAAGCCCCCCTGGTAACCGTGGAGCGGACCCAGTCTGAAGCCCCCCTGGTAACCGTGGAGCGGACCCAGTCTGAAGCCCCCCTGGTAACCGTGGAGCGGACCCCGTCTGAATCTGTCCTGCCCACAGCGATTCACTCTTTTCCCAATTGACTCTAGCTGAGGAGGCCCCCTCATACAACTTTAAAGCGTTTGAGAGAACCTTAACATCCGAGGCCCCTGTAATAAAAACTGTCACATCATCTGCATATGCAGACAGTGCTATCGTGGGACCCTTCATTACTCCTGGCACAGAGAAACCAGTAAGCCTCGCTCTTAAAAAACAAAGCATTGGTTAACTGCCCTGAAATTGGGCATCCCTGCCTAATGCCCCTTTGGACGGGGATGGGGGAACTCAAACCACCCCCCACCTTCACCATACACGAGGCCCCAGCATACAGTAAACTCATCCAAGACAAAAAACATCCCCAAACCCAAAGGTTTTCATTGTCTTGAACAAGTACTGGTGGTCCACACAGTCAAAAGCCTTCTCCTGATCCAAAGAAAGTAAACCCACATTCACATCAGACAGTTTACAAATGTCTAAACCATCTCTTATTAGAAACAAGTTATCAACAACAGAGAGGTCAGGTACACAGTAAGACTGGTCCTTGTGGACCAACAGCCCCAGATACTCTTTCAACCTGTTTGAGAGACATTTAGATACAGTTTTATATTCTGTGCACAGCAATGCAACAGGTCGCCAATTTTTTATATGAGCCAAATCCCCTTTTTTGGCAACAATGAAAGCACAGCACGTTGACAGGATACAGGAAGAGAACCCTCATGAAAAGATTCACAGACCACTTCATAAAAATCCTCCCCAATAGACCCCCAAAAGTGCTTATAGAACTCAGATGGTAAACCATCGATGCCAGAGGCTCGGCCTGTTGACAGCTGCATAACTGCTGTGGACAGCTCCTGCAGAGTAAAGTCAGAATCCAAAGCAACTCACTGCTCTGGTCCCAATTGAGGAAGACCGCGTAACAACTGTTCAGTACACAAAGAATCACAATCCTCCGCCTTATAGAGGGCAGAGTAAAAATTCACGGCATGTTGGCGCATTTCACTGTCATCCATGGTCATCTTCCCATCAGGGAGACGAAGGCAGACCATCTGTTTACGTTGCATTGTCGACTGTCCTAGGTTGTTTTTTTAAGCGCTAGGAGCATCCATATCCTTGAGGGTAGCAAAACGAGACCTAATCAAGGCACCCTTCACTCTTTCATGTAAAAACGACCTCAGTTCATGTCTCTTGTCCTGTAAGTTCATAACTAGTCCGGGGTCATTCAGAGTGAGCAACTTCAACTCAATAGATTTGATGTCCTGTTCAAGGGCCCTGATAGTCTCTTTAAATCCAATACGAGACAGGGCAGTATACTGTTGACAAAACAATCAATCGTATGTGGGCCTTCCCAACCTACCACCATGGTCTCAAGGACTCAAAATTCCCTTTTATAACCCTCCATTTTTATAACCCTCCGACTCCTGTGGCGGGCCAGGCGCAGTGCGCGCTAGCCCAGGTTGCCAGGTGCACGGTGTTTCCTCCGACACATTGGTGCTGCTGGCTTCCGGGTTGGATGTGGGCTGTGTTAAGAAGCAGTGCGGCTTGGTTGGGTTGTGTATTGGAGGACGCATGACTTTCAACCTTCGTCTCTCCCGAGCCCGTATGGGAGTTGCAGCGATGAGACAAGATAGTAGCTACTAAAACAATTGGATACCATGAAATTGCGGAGAAAAAAGGGGTAAATAATAATAATAATCAAATAAAAAAATAACGTAAAAAAAACAAGACACTCTTCTTTAAGAAGTACACCATGCTCAACCATACGATCAACAAGACACTCTTCTTTAAGAAGTACACCATGCTCAACCATACGATCAACAAGACACTCTTCTTTAAGAAGTACACCATGCTCAACCATACGATCAACAAGACACTCTTCTTTAAGAAGTACACCATGCTCAACCATACGATCAACAAGACGCTCTTCTTTAAGAAGTACACCATGCTCAACCATACGATCAACAAGACGCTCTTCTTTAAGAAGTACACCATGCTCAACCATACGATCAACAAGACGCTCTTCTTTAAGAAGTACACCATGCTCAACCATACGATCAACAAGACGCTCTTCTTTAAGAAGTACGCCATGCTCAACCATACAATCAACAAGACGCTCTTCTTTAAGAAGAAACACCACCGCTTTATTCATCCGTGACGCATAAGCAACATTCTCTCCTACGGCGACCAGAAACTCCTCCACAGTGACAGTAGCTTCAGTAACACACCTAAAGCCATGCCGAAGTGACAGGCACAGCGTCCCCATGTGGGTCCCCACCAAAGCCAGGGTACTTTCGACACGAAAAACAATATACTTAATTCTACCACAACAACTAAATAAAAAATAATTATAACCTTAATCATGCAGAGGAAGAACGAAAAAAGATACCACCAAGAAAAGGAAACGTGAAATGAAAACAAGGATATCTAACTCTACACAGCACTCACTCATACAATTCCCTCTCCCTCTCTCTCTCTCCCTCTCCCTCTCTCTCTCTCACTCTCTCTCTCTCTTTCTCTCTCTCTCTCTCTCCCCCTCTCCCTCTCTCTCTCCCTCTCTCTCTCCCTCTCTCTCTCTCTCTCTCTCTCTCTCTCCCTCTCTCTCCCTCTCTCTCTCTCTCTCTCTCCCTCTCTCTCTCTCTCTCCCTCTCCCTCTCTCTCTCTCACTCTCTCTCTCTTTCTCTCTCTCTCTCTCTCCCCCTCTCCCTCTCTCTCTCTCCTAACAGCGTTCTGCAAATGCAGCAGTGTATGACAGTGAGAGGATCTTTACTGAACTGATCCACTCCATGGAGGAAAGGCGCTCTGAGGTGAAGGAGCTGATCAGAGCTCAGGAGAAGGCTGAAGTGAGTCGTGCTGAAGGTCTACTGGAGCCACTGAAACAGGAGCTAGTTGAGCTGAGGAGGAGAGATGCTGAGCTGGAGAAACTCTCACACACAGAGGATCACATCCATTTCCTTCAGGTGACTATACCGCCTTGTTAGGCATATACATGATACGAATATGAAGTTACAGTAATGTAAATCTCTTTCTCTCTCTCTCTCTCTCTCTCTCTCTCTCTGTCCAGAGTTATCAATCTCTCTCCAGTCCCAGTGTATCTTCAGACTTGCCCAGCATCATTGTCTGTTCTCTTCAGTACTTTGGAGATGTGAATAAGTCTGTGTCTGAGCTGAGAGTGAAAGTAGAAGACCTCCTTAAAGGAGAATGGACCAAGATCTCCACTACAGGTGGGTTGGAAATACTAAATCTGCGAGTTATACAGGTGCCCGAAATCTGATCTTTTGCCCAATTATTTGTCTTTTGACCAATCAGATCATATCAGATCGTTTGCCAATAATTGTGCAAAAGATCGGAAATTGGGCTGTCTGTGTTAATGAAGCCCTTTACTTAAATAGAAAATCTATTACCTTTCTTAACTATTGAATGAACTATTTCTATCATATTACCGCTGCTCACAAACCAAATTTCCCTCTGGGGACAATTCAACTACTACTTCCGGCGCCGACAGAGATGGCCGCCTCGCTTCGCGTTCCTAGGAAAGTTTTTTGTTTTTTTAGGTGTTATTTCTTACATTAGTACCCCAGGTCATCTTAGGTTTCATTACATACAGTCGAGAAGAACTACTGAATATAAGATCAGCGTCAACTCACCATCAGTTCGACCAAGAATATGTTTTTCGCGACGCGGATCCTGTGTTCTGCCTTTCAAACAGGACAACGGAATGGATCCCATGCAGCGACCCAAAAAAACGACTCCGAAAAAGAGGGAAACGAGGCGATCTTATGGTCAGACTCCGGAGAAGGGCACATCGTGCACCACTCCCTAGCATTCTTCTCGCCAATGTCCAGTCTCTTGACAACAAGGTTGATGAAATCCGAGCAAGGGTAGCATTCCAGAGGGACATCAGAGACTGTAACGTTCTTTGCTTCATGGAAACATGGCTCACTGGAGAGACGCTATCGGAGGCGGTGCAGACAGCGGGTTTCTCCACGCATCGCGCCGACAGGAACAAACATCTTTCTGGTAAGAAGAGGGGCGGGGGCGTATGCCTTATGACTAACGAGACATGGTGTGATGAAAGAAACATACAGGAACTCAAATCCTTCTGTTCACCTGATTTAGAATTCCTTACAATCAAATGTAGACCGCATTATCTACCAAGAGAATTCTCTTCGATTATAATCACAGCCGTATATATCCCCCCCAAGCAGACATATCGATGGCTCTGAACTAACTTTATTTGACACTTTGCAAACTGGAATCCATTTATCCGGAGGCTGCATTCATTGTAGCTGGGGATTTTAACAAGGCTAATCTGAAAACAAGACTCCCTAAATTTTATCAGCATATCGATTGCGCAACCAGGGGTGGAAAAACCTTGGATCATTGTTACTCTAACTTCCGCGACGCATATAAGGCCCTGCCCCGCCCCCCCCTTTCGGAAAAGCTGATCACGACTCCATTTTGTTGATCCCTGCCTACAGACAGAAACTAAAACAAGAGGCTCCCACGCTGAGGTCTGTCCAACGCTGGTCCGACCAAGCTGACTCCACACTCCAAGACTGCTTCAATCACGTGGACTGGGATATGTTTCGTATTGCGTCAGATAACAATATTGACAAATACGCTGATTCGGTGTGCGAGTTCATTAGAACGTGCGTTGAAGATGTCGTTCCCATAGCAACGATTAAAACATTCCCTAACCAGAAACCGTGGATTGATGGCAGCATTCGCGTGAAACTGAAAGCGCGAACCACTGCTTTTAATCAGGGCAAGGTGACTGGTAACATGACCGAATACAAACAGTGCAGCTATTCCCTCCGCAAGGCTATCAAACAAGCTAAGCGTCAGTACAGAGACAAAGTAGAATCTCAATTCAACGGCTCAGACACAAGAGGCATGTGGCAGGGTCTACAGTCAATCACGGACTACAAGAAGAAATCCAGCCCAGTCACGGACCAGGATGTCTTGCTCCCAGGCAGACTAAATAACTTTTTTGCCCGCTTTGAGGACAATACAGTGCCACTGACACGGCCTGCAACGAAAACATGCGGACTCTCCTTCACTGCAGCCGAGGTGTGTAAGACTTTTAAACGTGTTAACCCTCGCAAGGCTGCAGGCCCAGACGGCATCCCCAGCCGCGCCCTCAGAGCATGCGCAGACTAGCTGGCCGGTGTGTTTACGGACATATTCAATCAATCCCTATACCAGTCTGCTGTTCCCACATGCTTCAAGAGGGCCACCATTGTTCCTGTTCCCAAGAAAGCTAAGGTAATTGAGCTAAACGACTACCGCCCCGTAGCACTCACTTCCGTCATCATGAAGTGCTTTGAGAGACTAGTCAAGGACCATATCACCTCCACCCTACCTGACACCCTAGACCCACTCCAATTTGCTTACCGCCCAAATAGGTCCACAGACGATGCAATCTCAACCACACTGCACACTGCCCTAACCCATCTGGACAAGAGGAATACCTATGTGAGAATGCTGTTCATCGACTACAGCTCGGCATTCAACACCATAGTACCCTCCAAGCTCGTCATCAAGCTCGAGACCCTGGGTCTCGACCCCGCCCTGTGCAACTGGGTACTGGACTTCCTGACGGGCCGCCCCCAGGTGGTGAGGGTAGGCAACAACATCTCCCCGCTGATCCTCAACACTGGGGCCCCTCAAGGGTGCGTTCTGAGCCCTCTCCTGTACTCCCTGTTCACCCACGACTGCGTGGCCACGCACGCCTCCAACTCAATCATCAAGTCTGCGGACGACACAACAGTGGTAGGCTTGATTACCAACAACGACGAGACGGCCTACGGGAAGGAGGTGAGGGCCCTCGGAGTGTGATGTCAGGAAAATAACCTCACACTCAACGTCAACAAAACTAAGGAGATGATTGTGGACTTCAGGAAACAGCAGAGGGAACACCCCCCTATCCACATCGATGGAACAGTAGTGGAGAGGGTAGCAAGTTTTAAGTTCCTCGGCATACACATCACAGACAAACTGAATTGGTCCACTCACACAGACAGCATCGTGAAGAAGGCGCAGCAGCGCCTCTTCAACCTCAGGAGGCTGAAGAAATTCGGCTTGTCACCAAAAGCACTCACAAACTTCTACAGATGCACAATCGAGAGCATCCTGGCGGGCTGTATCACCGCCTGGTACGGCAACTGCTCCGCCCTCAACCGTAAGGCTCTCCAGAGGGTAGTGAGGTCTGCACAACGCATCACCGGGGGCAAACTACCTGCCCTCCAGGACACCTACACCACCCGATGTTACAGGAAGGCCATAAAGATCATCAAGGACATCAACCACCCGAGCCACTGCCTGTTCACCCCGATATCATCCAGAAGGCGAGGTCAGTACAGCTGCATCAAAGCTGGGACCGAGAGACTGAAAAACAGCTTCTATCTCAAGGCCATCACACTGTTAAACAGCCACCTCTAACATTGAGTGGCTGCTGCCAACACACTGACACTGACACTGACTCAACTCCAGCCACTTTAATAATGGGAATTGATGGGAAATGATGTAAATATATCACTAGCCACTTTAAACAATGCTACCTTATATAATGTTACTTACCCTACATTATTCATCTCATATGCATACGTATATACTGTACTCTATATCATCGACTGCATCCTTATGTAATACATGTATCACTAGCCACTTTAACTATGCCTCTTTGCATTTAACATTTACATTTAAGTCATTTAGCAGACGCTCTTATCCAGAGCGACTTACAAATTGGTGCTTTCACCTTATGACATCCAGTGGAACAGCCACTTTACAATAGTGCATCTAGGTCTTTTAAGGGGGAGGGGGGAGAAGGATTACTTTATCCTATCCTAGGTATTCCTTAAAGAGGTGGGGTTTCAGGTGTCTCCGGAAGGTGGTGATTGACTCCGCTGTCCTGGCGTCGTGAGGGAGTTTGTTCCACCATTGGGGGCCAGAGCAGCGAACAGTTTTGACTGGGCTGAGCGGGAACTGTACTTCCTCAGTGGTAGGGAGGCGAGCAGGCCAGAGGTGGATGAACGCAGTGCCCTTGTTTGGGTGTAGGGCCTGATCAGAGCCTGGAGGTACTGAGGTGCCGTTCCCCTCACAGCTCCGTAGGCAAGCACCATGGTCTTGTAGCGGATGCGAGCTTCAACTGGAAGCCAGTGGAGAGAGCGGAGGAGCGGGGTGACGTGAGAGAACTTGGGAAGGTTGAACACCAGACGGGCTGCGGCGTTCTGGATGAGTTGTAGGGGTTTAATGGCACAGGCAGGGAGCCCAGCCAACAGCGAGTTGCAGTAATCCAGACGGGAGATGACAAGTGCCTGGATTAGGACCTGCGCCGCTTCCTGTGTGAGGCAGGGTCGTACTCTGCGGATGTTGTAGAGCATGAACCTACAGGAACGGGCCACCGCCTTGATGTTATTTGAGAACGACAGGGTGTTGTCCAGGATCACGCCAAGGTTCTTAGCGCTCTGGGACGAGGACACAATGGAGTTGTCAACCGTGATGGCGAGATCATGGAACGGGCAGTCCTTCCCGGGAGGAAGAGCAGCTCCGTCTTGCCGAGGTTCAGCTTGAGGTGATGATCCGTCATCCACACTGATATGTCTGCCAGACATGCAGAGATGCGATTCGCCACCTGGTCGTCAGAAGGGGGAAAGGAGAAGATTAATTGTGTGTCGTCTGCATAGCAATGATAGGAGAGACCATGTGAGGTTATGACAGAGCCAAGTGACTTGGTGTATAGCGAGAATAGGAGAGGGCCTAGAACAGAGCCCTGGGGGACACCAGTGGTGAGAGCACGTGGTGAGGAGACGGATTCTCGCCACGCCACCTGGTAGGAGCGACCTGTCAGGTAGGACGCAATCCAAGCGTGGGCCGCGCCGGAGATGCCCAACTCGGAGAGGGTGGAGAGGAGGATCTGATGGTTCACAGTATCGAAGGCAGCCGATAGGTCTAGAAGGATGAGAGCAGAGGAGAGAGAGTTAGCTTTAGCAGTGCGGAGCGCCTCCGTGATACAGAGAAGAGCAGTCTCAGTTGAATGACTAGTCTTGAAACCTGACTGATTTGGATCAAGAAGGTCATTCTGAGAGAGATAGCGGGAGAGCTGGCCAAGGACGGCACGTTCAAGAGTTTTGGAGAGAAAAGAAAGAAGGGATACTGGTCTGTAGTTGTTGACATCGGAGGGATCGAGTGTAGGTTTTTCAGAAGGGGTGCAACTCTCGCTCTCTTGAAGACAGGAGGGACGTAGCCAGCGGTCAGGGATGAGTTGATGAGCGAGGTGAGGTAAGGGAGAAGGTCACCGGAGATGGTCTGGAGAAGAGAGGAGGGGATAGGGTCAAGCGGGCAGGTTGTTGGGCGGCCGGCCGTCACAAGACGCGAGATGTCATCTGAGAGAGAGGGGAGAAAGAGGTCAGAGCACAGGGTAGGGCAGTGTGAGCAGAACCAGCGGTGTCGTTTGACTTAGCAAACGAGGATCGGATGTCGTCGACCTTCTTTTCAAAATGGTTGACGAAGTCATCTGCAGAGAGGGAGGAGGGGGAGGGGGAGGAGGATTCAAGAGGGAGGAGAAGGTGGCAAAGAGCTTCCTAGGGTTAGAGGCAGATGCTTGGAATTTAGAGTTGTAGAAAGTGGCTTTAGCAGCAGAGACAGAGGAGGAAAATGTAGAGAGGAGGGAGTGAAAGGATGCCAGGTCCGCAGGGAGGCGATTTTCCTCCATTTCCGCTCGGCTGCCCGCAGCCCTGTTCTGTGAGCTCGCAATGAGTCGTCGAGCCACGGAGCGGGAGGGGAGGACCGAGCCGGCCTGGAGGATAGGGGACATAGAGAGTCAAAGGATGCAGAAAGGGAGGAGAGGAGGGTTGAGGAGGCAGAATCAGGAGATAGGTTGGAGAAGGTTTGAGCAGAGGGAAGAGATGATAGGATGGAAGAGGAGAGAGTAGCGGGGGAGAGAGAGCGAAGGTTGGGACGGCGCGATACCATCCGAGTAGGGGCAGTGTGGGAAGTGTTGGATGAGAGCGAGAGGGAAAAGGATACAAGGTAGTGGTCGGAGACTTGGAGGGGAGTTGCAATGAGGTTAGTGGAGGAACAGCATCTAGTAAAGATGAGGTCGAGCGTATTGCCTGCCTTGTGAGTAGGGGGGGAAGGTGAGAGGGTGAGGTCAAAAGAGGAGAGGAGTGGAAAGAAGGAGGCAGAGAGGAATGAGTCAAAGGTAGACGTGGGGAGGTTAAAGTCGCCCAGAACTGTGAGAGGTGAGCCGTCCTCAGGAAAGGAGCTTATCAAGGCATCAAGCTCATTGATGAACTCTCCGAGGGAACCTGGAGGGCGATAAATGATAAGGATGTTAAGCTTGAAAGGGCTAGTAACTGTGACAGCATGGAATTCAAAGGAGGCGATAGACAGATGGGTAACATACTCATCTCATATGTATATACTGTACTCGATACCATCTACTGTATCTTGCCTATGCTGCTCTGTACCATCACTCATTCATATATCCTTATGTACATATTCTTTATCCCCTTACACTGTGTATAAGACAGTAGTTTTGGAATTGTTAGTTAGATTACTTGTTGGTTATTACTGCATTGTCGGAACTAGAAGCACAAGCATTTCGCTACACTCGCATTAACATCTGCTAACCATGTGTATGTGACAAATAACATTTGATTTGATTTGATTTGAAGTTTGATCGACTGATTATAATAACATCAACTTATTCTTATTGAAGGTCCTACAGCTATCAAATACAGCATCAAATTGTCATCCTGTGTCCTCCTGTCTCTCTGTCTCTCTCTAGGGATAGCATGTCATAACAACCACAGCTCCCAGACGAAAGCTGCTTTGCAGCAAGACGACCCCATGGAGGACAAGGACAGGGGTCAGCAGGTCAAACGCCGCGAGATCCCTGTTGGAAACTTGGTCGACGTTGACAACACTCCGGTCACCAAATCACTGCACGGAGACAGTGAGAGAGAAAGGGATGGAGAAAGGAAGAAAGAGGAAGAAAGACAGAAGCATAAGGAAATGGAAAGTGAGAAAAAGAGGGATGGCGGGAGGGAAGTTGAAATGGATGGAGCAAGGGTAGGAGAGAGGGATGGAACAACTGAAAGAGAGATGGAGGGGGTGAGGGAAGAAGCGATGGATATAGGGTGGGAAAACAAGAGGGATGGAACAAGAGAAGGAGTGAGGGGTGAGGAGGAGAAGAGGTCGTGCTGCTATCTCTCTCAGCTGAAGAAAGTCCCTGAGTGTCACAAGGAGCTGGAGCCGCTGTCCTTCAGCAGAACTCACAACGTCCTCATAGATGTAAGACTCTCTGGCATCGCTCTGTCTGGTCTGAATAACTGTGGTGTCTTTCTTTGTTTGTGATTATGGAGAGAATGAGGAGGAGGAGGTAGAGTGAGATAGTTAAGAGAGTCTAGCTCAATGAAAAAGATCGTTTTTAAAGCGTCTGAGAGTGAACTGGATCTTTACACCAGAAAATGTGTATTGAAATCATTGCTCTCTAACAGATCATTCATGTCTGTCTACCTCCCTATTCAGGTGAATGAGTTCCACAATGAAAGGACATTGAAACCTCATTTTGGACGTCATGTGTGGCACAGTGACTTTGTTAAGATGCCCTGCTCACCAGAAAGCCTCATGAAGACTGGATGGGTGGGTTCATTGATTCATTCATTTACTGTTTAATTTATACATTATTTGTCGATTGTTTGGTTGATTGGTTAATTGATTGATTGGTTTGGTGGCTGAATTATTGATTTGTTAGTTGGTTGAGTTGAGTGGTAAGGTAGTTGATTGGTTAGTTGGTTGATTGGTTAGTTGGTTGATTGATTGGTTAGTTGGTTGATTGGTTAGTTGGTTGATTGACTTTTCCCAGGTAACCAGCTCTGAGGGAAGTCGGTGGAAGGTGGTCTCTAAACAGCTGGAGAGTCTGGCCAATAAGACCACTGCATCAGTGGGTGACGTAGAGGTACGACACACACACACATGCCTCCATTATCCTAACATTTCCTAACACCTCCATTATCATAACATTTCCTAACACGTCTCCATTATCCTAACATTTCCTAACACACCTCCATTATCCGAACATTTCCTAACATGAATCAATTATCCTAACATTTCCTAACATGCCTCCATTATCCTAATATTTCCTAACACGCCTCCATTATCCTAACATTTCCTAACATGAATCCATCATCCTAACATTTCCTAACATGAATCCATCATCCTAACATTTCCTAACACGCCTCAATTATCCTAACATTTCCTAACACGCCTCCATTATCCTAACATTTCCTAACATGAATCCATCATCCTAACATTTCCTAACACGCCTCCATTATCCTAACATTTCCTAACATGAATCCATCATCCTAACATTTCCTAACATGCCTTCATCATCCTAACATTTCCTAACATGAATCCATCATCCTAACATTTCCTAACATGAATCCATCATCCTAACATTTCCTAACATGCCTCTAGTATCCTAACATTTCCTAATATGCCTCTATTATCCTAACATTTCCTAACATGAATCCATCACCCTAACATTCCTTAATATGAATCCATCATCCTAACATTTCCTAACATGAATCCATCATCCTAACATTTCCTAACATGAATCCATCATCCTAACATTTCCTAACATGCCTCCATTATCCTAACATTTCCTAACATGCCTCTAGTATCCTAACATTTCCGACCATGAATCCATCATCCTAACATTCCCTAACACGCCTCCATCATCCTAACATTTCCTAACATGAATCCATCATCCTAACATTTCCTAACACGCCTCCATTATCCTAACATTTCCTAACATGAATCCATCATCCTAACATTTCCTAACATGCCTTCATCATCCTAACATTTCCTAACATGAATCCATCTTCCTAACATTTCCTAACATGAATCCATCATCCTAACATTTCCTAACATGCCTCTAGTATCCTAACTTTTCCTAACATGCCTCTAGTATCCTAACATTTCCTAACATGAATCCATCATCCTAACATTTCCTAACATGAATCCATCACCCTAACATTTCCTAACGTGAATCCATCATCCTAACATTTCCTAACATGAATCCATCATCCTAACATTTCCTAACATGCCTCCATTATCCTAACATTTCCTAACATGAATCCATCATCCTAACATTTCCTAACATGCCTCCATTATCCTAACATTTCCTAACATGAATCCATCATCCTAACATTTCCTAACATGCCTCCATTATCCTAACATTTCCTAACATGCCCCCTCAGGTTAACCTGAGTTTGGGGTAACAGTTAAGGTAGGGGTTAGCATGTTTTACCAGTACTGTTTAACAATGATCTACATGTTTCTCTCCACTTAGAAAGCCATAAAGAAATACAACCCAAAGTATGAAGATCAATGGTCCTTTGATGCCCTGCATACCTTTGTTCAGGTCAGTTACCACTTCACTGTGAATGAACTCTAGTGGTGTTAAAACAGCCCTTAGGAGGGTGTAATTCCTAATCATTCCCGGGTTCGAGGGCCTTATTGCTTTTGTAAAACGGTTACCAACAAAGATGAATGACATGTTTTCATTGAAAAAGTTATTTTAAAAAGTAAATGTGTTTTATTTCATTTTTCCACCAAACATTATTTTGCGGGCAAAATCAGTTAGTTAGTTAGTTCTGAGATTCTGAAGTTGCTTACCAAACAAGCTGGTCGTCCAATCCAAATGTTCTAAGCAAAAAGGTTACCATGAAGGCTAGCTACTTCTCCTTTGCTAGCTAACCAACTAAGGCCTAGATTCAATCAGATGTTTTGGCGGTGTCGGAGGTGGAATTGGGTTGAAGCCATCAAATTGGTGAGCAACTGCTCTTGTGGTCATTGTCACACCCATCTTACTCGCATTCAGAACGAGAAAGTGTCTGTATGGTAACAATTACGCTCAAACTGAAAACTCATTCAACAAAATGTTTTGGATTTCTATTATCCTAATTGGGGTGTAGATTACATCTCACATATTCCAGTGTTCCAAGTTGTAAACAAGGCTGCTTGGGATTGCAACCTGATCTCAGTGTATTTCGTATTATTCTGTAGGTAAATCCAAGACACTCCATTTAGTATGATATGTTACGTTTCATATGGTATGTATTAATTTGTGGATGTCCTTCACCCATTTTGTATCAAATCAAATTTTATTTGTCACATGCGCCAAATACATCAGTTGTAAACTGTAAAATGCTTACTTTACAAGCCCTTAACATACAATGCAGTTTCAAGAAAAATAAGGGTAAGAAAATATTGACTAAATAAACTAAAGTAAAAAAATAAAAGTGCAACAATAAAATAACAATAATGAGGCTATATACAGGGGGTACCGGTCCCAAGTCGATGTGCCAAATACAGGTTAGTCGAGGTAATTGAGGTAATATGTACATGTAGGAAGGGGTAAAGTGATTATGCAAACAGCGATTAGCAGCAGCGTAAAAAGGGTGGCGATTTATGCAAATAGTCCGGGTAGACATTTGATTAGCTGTTAAGCAGTCTTATGGCTTGGGGTGGAAGCTGCTAAGAAGCCTTTTGGTCCGAGACTTGACGCCCAGTACCGCTTGCCATGCGGTAGCAAAGAGAACAGTCTATGACTTGGGTGGCTGGAGTCTTTGGCAATTTTTAGGGCCTTCCTCTGACACCGCCCGGTATGGAGGTCCTGGATAGCAGGAAGCTTTACCCAAGTGATGTACTGGGCTGTACGCACTATCCTCTGTAGCGCCTTGCGGTCGGAGGATGAGCAGTTGCCATACCAGGTGGTGATGCAACCAGTCAGGATGCTCTCAATGGTGCAGCTCTAGAACTTTTTGAGGATCTGAGGGCCCATGACAAATCTTTTCAGTCTCCTGAGGGGGAATAAGTGTTGTTGTACCCTCTTCACGACTGTCTTGGTGTGTATGGTCCATGATAGTTTGTTGGTGGTGTGGACACCAAGGAACTTGAAGCTCTCAACCTGCTCCACTACAGTCCCGTCGATGAGAATGGGGGCATGCTCGGCCCTCATTTTCCTGTAGTCCACAATCATCTCTTTTGTCTTGATCACGTTGTGGGAGAGGTTGTTGTCCTGGCACCACATGGCCAGGTCTCTGACCTACTCCTTATAGACTGTCTCATCATTGTCGTGATCAGGCCTACCACCGTTGTGTCTTCGTCAAACTTAATGATGGTGTTGGAGTTGTGCTTGGCCACGCAGTCATGGGTGAACAGGGAGTACAGGAGGGGACTGAGCATGCACCCCTGAGGGACCCCAGTGTTGAGGATCAGAGGGGCAGATGTGTTATTGCCTACTCTTGCCACCTGGGGGCGGCTCGTCAGGAAGTCCAGGATCAAGTTGCAGAGGGAGGTGTTTCATCCCAGGGTCCTTAACTTAGTGATGAGCTTTGAGGGTACTATGGTGTTGAACACTGAGCTGTAGTCAATGAATACTACAGTGTCATATATACTGTATGTTACAAATAACAATTCTTATTAAATTTGACGAATTTTCAAAACGTACAATATGTTATGAATTTTCAAGACATATGATATGTTACGAATTCTAGCTAGGTGGCTAGGTGTTGTTAGCTAGCTCGCTAACGTTAGCTAGGCTAGGGGTTAGGGTTAAGTTTAGGTGCAGGGTTAGCTAAAGTGCTAAAGTTGTCCGTGATGAGATTTGAACACGCAACCTTTGGGTTGCTAGATGTTCTCATTATACGCACACCCATGCACCCTGACCAACCACCCTACTTTCGTTTTTGTAACATAACTTATCATACTAAATGGTTGACTCTGATTTACATACAGAACAATACGAAATGCTCTTCACGAAATGCTCTTCATGCTCTTTTTATGTGACTCCATGCAGCCATTGTCAATGTCCTTTTTATGTATAATGCAAGGAAGCACTTGTGCATTAGACAGCTCTAACGCAGTTCCACCTCCGACACTGTCAAAATAACCATTATGCGGATGTCGGCTAAAGTGGATCTGATATACTAGAGTGCTAAAGCTAACACACAATCACATCAAGCAGCTGAAATGACAGCCAACTATGTCCATTTTCATTTTCGTTTTACGTTTGTTTCTATTGCCATTTATTTTGATATATCCATTATAATGATGCTGATAAATGAATTGGCCTGGATCAGAGAAGCTGATCATGTCATGTTCATTCTCTCTATGGCACAGTGGAGATCTCTAAAATATGATACTTTGTTGCACAAGTTGGAGAGGCAGGCAGCAAGGTTAAGACAAACCACAGCTGTTGAAAACTAAATGCTAGCTAGT